>NC_089785.1:1044396-1094396 GCF_040412425.1 Macrobrachium rosenbergii
CAGAGGCAACCTTTGGATGCTGCTAAGCCTTACCTACTTTTTGACAAACTAAACAAGTTTTACAAAACTGTTGTATGTTACTTTTCATCTTAGGCACCCGCCCAAAAAAACTCCTAGATAAGTTTCCTTTGCTTTGTTAATTCCGTAATGCCCAGACATTTCCTTTGCTTGAGCAAACTATGAATATTTCTTTATATTTAGCTGCCACTACTACCCGTTCACACTTTTTCTTATTACTGTACTTTCTCAGCAATGTATTATCCTTTATCATATATCAGGTATTTTTCTCTCTATATCAATACGATTTTCCAAAGCATTTTCCTTAAACCATCGATTTCATCATCCTTTTGCTTAGCTTTTAACCATTTTTTTATTAGGCTTTACCTTTCATAAACTCTCCATTTCTAGTACTTCATCAAACAAGTTTTTTAGACTAAGATCACCTGCGTCATACACATCCATTTTTACTCTTACTTCTAGTTACTACACATTCTGGAAATAATTCTGTATCCTCGTCTTTGTCAGTTGCAGTTATCGGGCTTAAATATGGTTCGACAATAACTAGAGGGTTATTGTCGAATACCACCTCGCCACAAACATTTCTTAGGATGTCATCTACCCCTACAACAGGAAACTTTTGTACCAAGGCCACTTGACAGCAACGGGTTTCTAGTTTAATAAATGTTAAAGAAGCTTCGAATTTAGTTTTCAACCTTTTAACAAGTCATTTTTCAACTTCAGTTTTTTCTCTCTCTTTTTCTTTTTTATTACTTTGATTATTCAATTTCTTATAAGGAATTATACTCTCTCTGACCACTGCCTGAACTGCTACAGTGTCTCTTAACCATTCCACTTTTTTTTTCATGAAATTATATTGTAACAGTTCCTATAAAAGGACTGTATGTACCATTACCTTTATGGAAGAACCACGTTGAGTAGCCATCAAGCACAAGAGTATTTTGTAATACCAGTACATAATTATTTTCTTCACTACCTTTCTTTTCTTCTCTGTCTCTCTCTGTTAATGTCTGACTAATCCATTCAGGAAATTTAGTACTGCAACATTTTCCAATATACTCTTGCTTTTTACACTGAAAACAATGAAGATCCTAATGATTATCGTTGTTTCCACGCTGACAAAATATTATTGTCTAAACGCCTGCATACCTGGCGACCGGCTCTTAGGCTTGTTTCTCTCAATTACAATAGGGTCATTATTTTGGTTCGCTTTTTTGCATACCACTCTTCTTGCTATCTCATTTATACTATTTTTTTGCTTTTATACCCATGCAACCTGTGCCTTGGAGCATAGTTATTAGCTAATTTAGCCGCTTCCTCTACTATATCATCTCTCTCATCCAGAAACATTTTTATCGAGGGAAGAATACTTACTGCAAATTGTTCTGGCAACACCAGTTCCTCAAATTTAGTCTAATTCTTCCCTCTTTATTTAAAATCTATCCATCTTTCATACCGTAACTTCTGTTCTAATTGCCATATGAGTTTGATTTGGCGCTTTCCTCCATGACGAAACTTCTCTCGCTACCTCTCCATGACCCCACCCCCGTAGGGAGGTAGTGCCGTCAGTGCACCTCACGGGGTGCACTCTAGGCATTACTAAAGGTTCTTTGCAGCGTCCCTTCGGCCTCTATTTGCAACCCCTTTCATTCCTTTTACTGTTCCTCCATTCATACTATCTTTCTTCTATCTTGGTGTCCACCCTCTCGTAACACTTGTTTCATAGTACAACTGTGAGGTTTTCCTCCTGTTATAGCTTTCAAACCTTTTACTCTGTTTTCCTTTTAGTGCTGAATGATCTCATAGGTCCCAGCACTTGACCTTTGGCTTAAACTCAATATATCCTCGGGGACGCATATTATGGTTCGGGACCTTCCCTGCAAAAGCGGGACGCCATATCTTAAAAACTAACCATAGAAACTTCTTGAAAATAATCTCAATATGTTAACCACGCCCAAAATACAGGAAGGAATGTTTCCTTGAATTATCTTAACTTAACCCAACCTAACCTAACCTAACCTAACCTAGAGGCATGGCAAAAAAAAAAAAAAAAAAAAACAACAACAAACCGGGGCGCCCACTCGCCTGGCTGAACCGTAGTACAGTAGGGGGAATATGTCTCAGGGACCCACCCCCATTCTTCCTACACTTCAGTCTATACACGTTTTCATAATCACTCCATGGAGTAAGTCATATTTCCCTTTTCCCCTTTAAAAGAAGTTTGTACTAAAGTACTTCAATACCCAACAGGCCCATTCCCTTTGAAGGAAAAGGGAATCTATTTCTGCAGCAAGAAACATGGGAACACCTTTGCCGCACAATCTACGTTAAACTTATTTCCTGCAGTATTTAGAAGTTCCCTATTTCCACTACCTGTAGCTGCTAACAGTTCCAGTCTTTTGATTTCCAGCTCTTGCCGTTTATCCTCTGCTCCTACTTCCAGTCGCCTATTCTGAGCTTCCTGTCTCCTAGTCTCAGCTTCTATTTTCAGAATTTCAGTTTGAAGTTTCAATTGCTCCCCTAATATTCCTTGCACATCCTTCTAACCCTTATGCTTACTAAATTTGATCTCTTTAATACCCTTTTCATCCCCACTATTTTCACTGGTCTCAATGCTAGAGCTTACATTATCTCTGTACATAATCTCCGTCCCTTCCTCACCTGTTATTATGTTACTCCTAATTAGATCATCACTCACTTTTACAGTTATAGCAATTCCCGCCTTTATCCCCCACCTCCACTCCATAATATTTACCTAAAGCCAGTCACTCTAACCTAGAAATACCCTTCAACTTTTCTGCCGAAGGCTTCTCAGTAAAATCACGTAGGTTAAGCTTCACAGATTCGCTTTCGCAAATAATCACTACACGTAAATATCGGCTCTAGGACTATTGCCACTGGGAAAACTGTAATTGGGAAAATTGCCACCGGGAAAATTGCCATCCATTGACATACTTAAAAAAAAACACATCAAATGTGATTACACTTAATTAAAAATAGTTAACTATATGGGTGACAAAAGAAAACAAAAAGACAATAGTTTAAAATAAATAAACATGTTAAAAATGACACTGTAAAGAGCACAGTTTATAAACACCAGCAATACAAAAATTTAGAATGGGACTTGTTCATCAAAAATTATGCATATTATAGGCAAAAGAACGTAAATACTTCATTTCATCATCATAAGTGACATAGTTTAAGACTATATTTTCTAGTCTGGCATTCATGTCTTTGTACTTCTTCGTTCACATCAAATTCGCCTAACTGTCGCTAGGCGTCCCTCATCTTCGAGTGCGTCATTTAATCTCCAGGTGTCGGGGTGGGATTATTTACAGATCTACTCAAAACATTATGAAATGCGTCCACGTTTTTGTTAGTGCAGCCTAAAGAATTTACAACGCGGCTATAGGTGTTCCAAACACTGACAGGAAACGTAGGTGCAGCTCTTAGTCTGTTATTCCGTCTTCCTCTCTCTCCTCAATGTAGATTCGAAATAAGCCAAAAATTTCTGAGGTATCGTATCATCATCTGAGAGTCCTTCAAAAACCTCAATAGCATCCCGGCTTGGCATAAAGGCAACGGCAGAAAAATAGCGTATTTTCAGATAAAATTCGCTGTTGTTGTGGTGTTCTTGTCTAAACCAAAGGTCAACCGTTTTCCTATATAATGATTGTGAAAAATGAAAGAAACACCCATTAAAAGAAAGATAGGTGAAAACAGCCGCTATTCCACTGATAGACGCCTTTTCAAAATCAGTTATGTTTTCAGATCTTTCTTCACCTACAAGTTCACTAATTTTGTCATAAAATCTTCTATATGTTAATTCAGTCTTATTAGGTAAAAGACCAAAGATACATGGGTGGTAAAAAGCTGATAATAAGTTTCTGAAGCCACTTTAAAAGTACCATCAATTGCCCAGTTTTTGAACCGTTTCAAATTTTTTATGCCATCATCAGATGTCGGTATCAAAATGCGATCCTCATCGTCAAATCCCGAATCGTATTGAAGAAAAGTTCTCCCAGAATCTATGGCAGTAAATACTGGCGGTATTGCCTATCCCGTCCATCAGATGGCACGGGTGGAAAACCTGAAGTCTTTTGTCTCCACTTCCTAATTTTCCTGCTTATGTTACTTGTGCTAGGCATTTGAGAGAGAGCAGCTTCATCGAGAGATGCAGCAGTTTGAGATGCTAGGATGCGACCTGATTGTCGAAACATTTCACTTTGGATTCTCAAGGTTCCTGGGCAACTTTTGCAGCCACCCGATCTTTCGTTGGTGAGTGGGTATGTTCGTTCACATGTTTCAGAACTTCAAAGTCATCCGTTGACGTTTCTGTATGAAGTCTCGCCTTCTTTTCTGTTGGCTTCACATCCGAGATATAACTGTACCATCCTTCATTGTACCATGATTATGATACATATACTGTAGCTCGTCAACGAGCATGTCGTTTCCACATTCATTCTTGATTATAGAAACCATTATGGCCTGAAGTTAGCAGAAATGCATTTATATATATATATATATATATATATATATATATATATATATATATATATATATATATATATATTTATATATATATATATATATATATATATATATATATATATATATATATATATATATATATATATATATATATATATATAGTAGTTATTAACTCAATTAGATGCGAGGTGATAGAATAGCAATTTGTAGGGATAAAGAGTTGTTATAACATTCACTAAATGGGAAGTTAGTAATTTTTCGTTAATAACAGTGGTTTCAAAAATGCTGTAGCAGTTTGTAAAAATAAACAGATATTATAAGTCATTAAACAAACGAATGGCGAAAATCAAGAACATGAGGGAATTCACTTTCCTTGTGGCAATATTCCCGGTGGCAATATTCTAGGAAGAGCAATTTTCCCAGTGGCAATTTTCCAAATGGCAATTTTCTCAGTGGCAGTTTTCCCAGTGGCAATTGTCCGCGAACGGTAAGTATCATTCGCAGTCCTCCCTTGCAACTAGCGCGACCTAACATAAACAATGTGAGATAACACAAAAATACAAGTTATAGGGCAGTCCCCATGTTCAACAACTTGGCAGCTATAAATGAAAAGTAAATTGGTGCCTAGAGAAGTGATATAACACATGATCATACACAAGAAAGTGAAATTAATTCAATACGTAAATAAAGGAAAAATTTAACAAAAAAAAAGGTCAACAGGTAGTACAGTACAAAACTCACTAGGGATCAGTTTCCCCGGCTGAAAGAGGTTGGCGAAGAGGTGTTTGATGGGTGGAGAGGGCTAGCTGGGCGTCTGACTCCCTAGACCTTGTTTCGCTTCACGTTTTACATTCATGAATTTTCCATATTTTAAGAAAGGATATATACACTATTATACTGTAACTTTTAATAAATTACATCAAGTACAAAAAGAAGAGAGAGAGAGAGAGAGAGAGAGAGAGAGAGAGAGAGAGAGAGAGAGAGAGAGAGAAGAGAGAGCAACAACTGAGGTATTACTTGCATCAGTGCTTATGACATTCACACTTTTTCTCTTTATCTTATTTTTATTTTACGCCATTCTCATTTTTATTTCTACTATTTTTTTTTTTTACAATCCAAAAGATAAACTCAACTGTGTGCATAAGGTACGTATGTGCGCCCATACTCCTTCGCTTTGGCTAGTGGCAAGACTTAAGTTGCCATCATCTACAAATTCGCATCTTCAATATATTTAATTAGAGATGGAATATCAACGGACAAAATACTCTCATGTGTACTGTTGTGATACTTGTGATAATCATACTTAGAGTCAACTAAATTTCTAATTAAATACTGTACAGTAAATCAAGCAAAGCTAAAAGGAAAACTGATAAATGTGATAATAAGCCGTCTGGTTAATGCAGTTGGTAACGTGTTGGCCTCGTAATCTCGGGGACCAGCGTTCGCTCCCCGTCAAGGAGCGGATAGTGAGACTGTGTACCGGATGGCTGTTGCCATGAGTGACGACACAGTGGGGTGTTGGGATTACCCGGCTAACTTCCGCCCTAGAGGCAACAGCCTGAGGGAAGACTGAAACCAACAACTTCAACTTTTAATAAGAAACACAAGCAAAAACACACACACTACAGTATGTAGAGACGGTGACGTCAACATTTATGAAATACCAAATGTAGATGGAAAGACACACACGCAGGCATACAAATAAAGCTTCCTTGGTCTTATGAGGTGAAATGAAAAATTATTAATTCCAGTAAAACAGCAAATGACAAACTACTCTTTAGTAGTGTTCTTAAAATGGAAATTTTAAGAACAAATTGGACATTCGTCATTCAGAAATGCCATATGTGCTAAAGATGTGAAGACAGGGTGTTTTGCGCAGTCAGTTTCCACAATAGGGCAAAATGAGTCAAACAAATGAATTATACCGTATACACTCGTGCATCGTGCGATCTCACGTATCATGCAACCCCTAAAATGCCCCCCCACCAAACATGATTTCATTGTATACATATCTCGTGTATCATGCGAGTTGCATTTTTGTTAGACCATCTCCTTGTTAAATAAACTGAAAATAGTCTTCTCTTGCTGAACGAATTTCATTTTCGGTAGATCATACTGTACTAGGGTATAGTGAATTTCATTTTCGGTAGATCATACTGTACTAGGATATAGTGAATTTCATTTTCGGTAGATCATAATGTACTAAGATATAGTGAATTTCATTTTCGGTAGATCATACTGTACTAGGATATAGTGAATTTCATTTTCGGTAGATCATACGGTGCTAGTCTGTGCTTGTAGAACGACTTTTATTTTCGGTAGATTGTACTTACAAGGCTAGGCTTTCCAACAAAATTACTAAAATTATGGAATAAGTAACAATTCATAACCACCTTTTATAATTTGACAACAACCATATGCCGAAGAAATGACATATAAAACACATCGAGTATGACGTAAAGAAACTAGTCGGAAAACAGCTGTTTTGCAATTTTGAGGGATTTCATTATAAGATAAAGTTTGTTATTTTAGCTTTGTACACCCATTTTACATTAACGGTATGTACAAAAATGAAAATCTTATTTCCAGTAATACATACGTTTCTCTAAGTATCTGAAAAATGTTTCTCCTTATTCTTTCCTAGTATGCTCAATAAACTTATTCTGAGATAGATGATAATAATATACTGTTATTATCATGTATCTCAGAATAAGCTTATTAAGCAAACTAGCGAAAGAATTAGGAGATTCATTTTTCAGATACT
This sequence comes from Macrobrachium rosenbergii, assembly GCF_040412425.1. Lineage (NCBI taxonomy): Eukaryota > Metazoa > Arthropoda > Malacostraca > Decapoda > Palaemonidae > Macrobrachium > Macrobrachium rosenbergii. Next base: position 1,051,670 of record NC_089785.1, read on the forward strand.
TAAAGAAACGAATGTATCTCTGGAATTATGGATTCAGTAAAATATCAGTTTCGTTACCATTACCTTTATGTTGAATGCAACTATAATAGTCTATTTACCTTATGCAAATGGATACTATAACACCTAGCCTAGGCCAGTAGGTCACACATACACATTTTGTATCTCAAGTTTTGGTAATACAATAACTGATAAGAAAGTTGCTGATATATATATATATATATATATATATATATATATATATATATATATATATATATATATATATATATATATATATATATATATATATATATATATATATATATATATATATATATATATATATATATATATATATATATATTAAAGTATTTCCCTGGGTTTATGGTATTTTACAGGCTGGCAACGGAAACTTTATTTAATTGGCCTTGGAGTTCTGAACTTGCGTAAAGGGAAATCGTAAAAAAAATAAGAAAAAGGGGCGAATTTAGGAGCTGCAGGATCTACTTCATAAGGAAATGTTACATAAACACTTGGGATAAATTAAAAGACTATATTTACAAAAGCAAGCATTTGAAGGAAAAATGGATAAGTAATTTGATAAAGGGCTTGCAATGCCTGAAGATCCTTCTACTGAAGTCTTGAATAAGGGCAAGGCACAGGCCCAGATGAGTCCACTGCGAATGGGTCCCTCTGCAAGAGAGATTTACACATTACACTCCAGTCAAGGAACAATTTAACACGGAATAAGTCTCGAGGTTGCACTGAGGGTGCCAAAGGCTAGAGGAATGAATGACCACTTTACATTGAACACAGGACATTGGAAATGGCAATGGATGAACTGGCACAAGGACATAAGTGAAATGCTGGTGCTCCAAGCTTTCTAAAGGGCAAACTATCGTGACTGAAAAGTCTTCACTCGCACTTTACCGTAGGAGAAGCTGGTCTCTGACGAAGAAGGACGAGGGTCACCGACGACACAGGCTGTCCCTCAAGGATGACTGGAGTCTGGAGTCGGACAGGGGAGATGAATGTTCTCTTAGCAAGCTGCATCACCCGCCCGCGTGTATGGCCGTCCCTTATGACTCCTCACAAGACTCACTAACTAACTAACTGCTTCTCTTCCTTTTAAGGCATGCAGCCAGGGGTAGGGGCCATGTGCAAGCATGACTCACTGGCCAGGTGGGCAGCGATTCCGTTGCCCCTTCCCGGGTTTCCTGCGGAGGTAAGACAATTCAGGCAGCTTAATTTGCCTTTAGAAAGTCCATTTTAAGAAGCTTAGTTGGGCTAAGCTTCTTAAAAGGGAGCGGCAGTAAGCCTCCTCTCTTTGCCCTTTTTATCCGTGTCATCTCAATATCTGTTCCAGGTAAAAGAAGGACATATCGAGACCTCTCAGTACCAATCCATTTATAAATTGCAGTGTGATAAAAACTTCTATATATATATATATATATATATATATATATATATATATATATATATATATATATATATATATATATATATATATATATATATATATATATATATATATATATATATATATATATATATATATATATATATATATATATATATATATATATATATATATATATATATATATATATATATATATATATATATATATATATATATATATATATATATATATATATATATATATATATATATATATATATATATATATATATATATACAGTGCATATATATGTTGTCACAGTGCATACCAAGTACCTGGTTATTACACAACTAATCACAGATTTCAAAAATATACCACACTTCAGCCAAATACCTGAACTCTCATAAAAGAATTAAGACTGAGTACTCTCAAGGTAACAGTGATCCCTTAAAAAACTCATTAATCATGTGAAAAATCAAACTAAGTTTATCAAAAGAATGGTGAAGTATCAAATGTTAAACAAGAAATATACTAGAATAAAAGCGCATCACTCCATCGAACAACTGTAACTGTTTCCCTAGTCTTAATTCACTTCAGCAAAACTAATGGAACAAAACATGTTTATCACTTTGCCTTATGCACACAATTAACCCTATTCACTTGTGGTCAATAAATGAAAGACTGTTTTTTAAACATTTTGATTAAAAAAATTTATTTTTAAATAAAAATTTTTTTTATTAAAATTCTCAATCTGAAAAATTTACTATTTCTTGAAAAAAACATAAAATTTAATTAATTCTTGAATTAAATTATTAAACAAAATTAAATAACAAAACTTTAATTTATCACAAAATTCAATTAATCTAGGAAAATTTAAACTATCAAGAATTATTCAAGATTTGAAAAGAATATCTTGATAAATGAAAATTAAATCAACGATGCAATTTTAAATCATTATGAAATATTTTAAAATGCTAAGTAAATAAATAATAAATCACAAATATATAAAATGTAAACTCAAGAGATTGCAAACACAAGAACACACAAAAATACACAAAAGATTTATCAATAATAATTTCACCAAAGCAAAAATTTTCTCAACACACCTTAATATATCATGGCAATAATAAGTAAAATTCAGTTTACCTTACACAAGCTTGTGAAAACCGTTGTAAAATCCCTTTGCAGCGACTGTTTTAATTTCACAAAACACGCTTTTTATATGGCACCTTCCAAATGTATACATTTTCCCTATACCCAGATCTCACAAGTTATATTTAATACCAGTGACCACAAATATATTATGTTAGAAATGGGATACATAGAGAGACTCTTTTTAAGAATGAGAGAGAGAGAGAGGGAGGGAACCAAACTGATCGGTCTCGGAAATAAGAAAGAACACATTTAATCTGAGGATTCCAGTAGCATGAAATACTCAAGTGACGTCATTAAGGCATTTTGGGTGCGAGATACAAGGAAACTTCTAGAAAAAGATGGCATAATTGAACACAATCGGAACAATACATAACACAATCAATCGTGAGGTTTTACTCTCAAATTTTCATTCGTGACCAGGGACATGTATGTAACATTACAAAACCTTTATCTTTTTCTCGTTTGGACAAAGCTTTTACAGAAATCTTTACACGATCTAAACTGGCTAATTATGACTGGCATGTTTTCAAAACAAAACAGAAAACCCGAGTTGGTTCCAGAATATAATCAGCAATTGTTATCCCCAACCTGTCAACACATTATCTTTTGTGATGACAGCTGAAGTGAAACATACTCTTCGCTAGGACTTCTTTATATACTACGTTATTAAAGTCATATTATTAATTCTAAATTACACTGTTAAGTTAACTAAAGCAGTAATTCTTTTGAGATCTGATATTACTCTATATACGATATTTCAATGATTATTATCATTACACATAATACATGATAAATAGAAGAGTAAATATATCAAAATTATAGGAGGATATACATATTACAAGGCAGCATCATGAAATTATATATATATAAATATATATATATATATATATATCATGAAATTATATATATATATATATATATATATATATATATATATATATATATATATATATATATATATATATATATATATATATATATATATATATATATATATATATATATATATATATATATATATATATATACATTTGGTTTATTAACTGATAGTTAAATAGGCCAAGTGGCTATCATCACTAGCTTGTTTTTTTGTCTGCTTGTCTGGGTAAAATTTTTAACTTAATTTTTGACCTGTTCCCTTCATCCGATGGACTTGAAATTTTGCATGTGACTCATTACCGGTTACAATACAACCTTACATGATCAGCAGGTCAGCAGTGATCTATCCCAGCATCTCAGGATTTGTATGAAACTCTTCAGAATTTTCATAACTTTTTTGGCTCGGTAGACTAAGTTAACTACTCTACTGCTTTTTCAAACCCACTTTGGCTCGACAGGATACCACGTTCAATTTTTTTAGTTACAATCATAAATGAGTTTCGGTTCCTGTAAAAACTAAAATGTATAAAATAAAGAAAAAAAAATTAAAACACTACTATTAAAATGCATTAAAAATAAAAAATAAAAAAATTTTTGAGACACCAGGATTTTCTTACAATTCATTGTCTACAGAAATAAAAGCATGGGCACTATCCAAGGAAGGAAATGCAACAAGAAATAAAAAAAAATACATTTCTTTTCTTGTAGTGTTTCCTTCCATGTTTGGCGCCCACTCTTTTATTTATTGTAGACATGATTAATTGTAAGACAATCCTGGAGTCCCAAAAAAATATTATTTTTTACTTTTTAGTGCATTTTAATAAAAGCATGTTCAAAAATATTTTTCTTATGCTTATTATTAATTGAACCTAAATTATTATTACCCTTTTACTCCATATATTTATTTTACTTTAGCGTTTATTTATTACATATTTTTTCTTTTCTTTTTTATTTCGTGTGTTGAACAAACTGTAAAGCCCGGAGATTTAATTTTATTGTGAAGCCTTAGGTAACCTCCAGCTCTCTGGCTTAATCTGTGTCACAGTCTGGTGCCTTTAATATTATAATCAATAACAAATAGCCTCTAATAAGGTAAAAGGATATGCAGTGAAGGATTCCAGAGGCATCTGAAAATCCATACTATTATTATTATTTTTCAGAAGATGAAACCTATTCATAAGGAACACGGCCACAGGGGCCATTGCCTTGAAATTCAAGCTTCCAAAGAATATGGTGTTCTTTAGGAGGAAGTAAGAGGAAGTAAAGGGAAATACGGAAAGCAGAGGTCCCACTTATAAAAAAAATAGATCAATAAATAGATAAAAATGTATTAAAAATGCAAGGAGAATAGTATCGAGGCAGTAATGCATTGCACCTTCGCATGAACTTCTGAAGTTTCAGTTGCACGATTTCATCTGGGAGGCTGTTCCACGGTCCAACGGTGTGAGGAATAAAGGATCCATGGAACTGAGAAGTTCGGCAGCGAGGCACATTTATTGCAGCGTATTGGTGCTGCTGTTCTGCGAATCTGATTGCCCTCGCCATATAAAGGGGATCAGGGATCAATTGTGAATGTGAAACATCTCTGTTAATATACAACTTATGAAAAAGCAACAAACAAGACACCATCTGTCGATGGTCCAAGTCATAACTGCTAATATTAGGCAACAGAAACCTACCACCACGAACAACTCTATCTAAAAGAAATAAATCTCTGGAAGAAGCAGGCATCCATACCCAAGAACAGTATTCTAGTAAAGGAAGCACAAACGACCTAAAACAGGTCGCACTAATTTTACCACTGTTATAAATATATGAGGCCTTACGGACAATACCTAACTTTGGTGCGGCATTTGCTGAAACCTTTATTATGTTTCTCAAAAGCCAGATGTGAGTGAAAAGTTACACCTAGAATAGTTAAAACTTCAGACTTATTTGGCAAAGTTCCATCCACCGGAAGGCGGGGATGGGGTGGGATATCCCTTAGACTTCTCTTCAAAGTGAGAGAAAGAGGGAATGGGTGTCGATTTGGGATTCTAGACATTTCTCCACCTTAAGACACCTGTGGCAATTGTCACATCACCAGATCACCACATCACTTCACTTATTTTACTTCTTTGCACCATCACGTAACAGTATATATTCATTATCAGTATAATTTCTCGCTAATTACAGGTAGGCCAGAAAATTTAACCTTTTAATTTCTAATTTACATTTCAAGAACAGCATGCTAGCCACATTCCTCATTCAATGGTTGCACAATTAACCATATGGCCACAGTACCAGGAAAATCTTGGCAGCCACTCACCCAAGTTCTGATCAGACCAAGAGTTGCTTAACTTTGCTGGTCAGGAGAACTGCGTCGTAAAGAATATTTTTATACCGTTCACAGTAGTATAAGTCTCTAAGCACGTACGTCTGTGTGTGAAGTAAGACGGGGAGAGGAGAAAGAGAGCTTTGTTTTAACAGTGTATAGAGTTCTTATAAATTCGTTTTTTATTGTACCCAGATCATAAACATTGATCATTTTCCAGAGTGCTTATCTATTAATTCGTTTAAAAATACATCGGATGTTAAATTAGATCATTATGTTTTGTCTTTGACTTGTATTAACTGATATTCGTTTGCCTCTCTGTTCTTGCAATGATGCTGTTCTGTTCAGAAGACAATAGCTTTTGAGTAGGACGCTTCCTGCTGCCTCAATGCTATTGTGCACAAGCTTTCAGACTCTAGTGTTGTTTCTCAACTTCCCATATCTATTTATTAATGTTGGACTCCCCACGGGGTAAATAAATGTGTAGATACAGCGGACTGGGATAATAAGGCTTGGGTGTCCATTCTACTGGAAAATATACTTTTCTATTTTTTTTTTTGTTGTTACTTTACTAAAATCAACCAGAAGTCAAATAATGCAATGAATTCAACTTGCGTCGGATGTAACTCTTTGATGCATAATTTTCCAAAAGCTCGTAATAAAAACAAGATAAATATCATGAACTTGATGACATGGTATTAATGATGATGTTCAAGTGTCAAGAGCTTTTTCATGAATTATACAGTAATCATCGTGGGTCAAAATAAAAACAAAAAATGCGCCCAAGTTCCTTCGGCGCAATCGAGTTTTCTGTACAACGTATAATCAAGGCCACAGAAAATAGATCTATCTTTCGGTAGTCTCGTTATAATGCTGTATGAGCCGCGGTCCATGAAACTATAACCACGGCCCGGTGATGGCCTACCCTATATCGTTGCTAGAAGCACAATCATGGATAACTTTAACCTTAAATAAAATAAAAACTACTGAGGCTAGAGGGCTTCAATTTGGTATGTTTGATGATTATGGGGTGGATGATGAACATCCCAATTTCCACCCATCTAGCCTCAGTAGTTTTTAAGAACTGAGGGCGGAGAGAAAAAGTGAGGATAGAAAAAAGGGCTGGCAGAAAAAGAGCCGACGGACAAACAAAGGCGGCACAAAAGTGTTCTTTTACAGAAAACTAAAAACTAAATAAAAACAGTCATAAACTGGTCCCGTGTCCATTAAATATAAAATCAACTTAAATAAAATGTTTTATGAATATTTTTTCAATGTGTACACACATAAGCAAAATTGTCGCTATCTACTCTTATTCTATACAAATGTTCACGATACCATCGTAACAACATTTATATATGTTTACGACACTTCCACGACAGCCCACTGCGACGATTTGTTTGCGATGGACTGCGACTGTTCAGAATTTGCCCAAAGAAAATCTATGACTAACCCAAAGGCTGCCACATGAGTTGTAACGATCTGAGCCAATTTCAGCGTAAAAATCATTCAAGTGTATACTTCAATTTGGGTCCTTGCTAATCCTGACACATTAACTGAATAATAAAAACAAATTATTAAAAAGAGTCGACAGTAAATGCAGGAATGTAAATCAGTCAGTATGTTGCCTCTTCTCTTCATGCAAATGCTCTGATATCGGAATATTAACTTGCCAATATGTCTACAACGTTGTTCTCACAACAGAATACAAATGGAAGTCTGTTTCCCTTTATTTCAACAGGCCTGGGATAGACAATTGGGAAGTGCTGACAGCAGCAGTTAACTATGAGGGCATCTCAATTTCAGACGAGTTTACAAGTTTGTTGAAAGGCAGGGACACAATGAATTTGGCTCTAATAATTCTGTGCAGCTTTGGTGAAGAGCAGCTACTGGATTCGGATATTTGCATAGTTTTCGCGTTTTATAGCCTTAAAAACTGTTTTGATATATACATACATATACATATTATATATATATATATATATATATATATATATATATATATATATATATATATATATATATATATATATATATATATATATATATATATATATATATATACATTTACTCGTGTATGGGTGTCTTTGTGGCTCACGTAGTCCTCTGTAACGTTATATAACATCATAACAGATTGTAATGAATACACTGGAGGAAAAAAAAAACTTGTGGCCGATCCCTGAGAACTCCATCGTGCTTCTCTGTATCTATCTATCGGTGGTCTCGGTATAATGCTGTATGAGCCGCGGCCCATGAAACTATAACTACGGCCCGGTGATGGCCTACCCTATATCGTTGCCATAAGCACAATCATGGATAATTTTAACCTTAAATAAAATAAAAACTACCGAGGCTAGATGCACCTGGTGGTTGGTTGACTTTGATGGGTCGTGGCAAGTGCAGGAAAAGGTTTTGGGCTTACAACATCATCCAAAAAGCAATTGTGGTAGAAACAAAGGAGTGTAGAAGTGCGTCTGCGCATGCTCGCAAGCTTTAGTAAGAAGAAAGAATTTTCTAAGAATGCAGCTTTCCATTTGGGCAAGTGAAAAAAACTTCAGAATCAGTGTTAAATGTTCATTATGCGCATAGCAAGATCGCTTGGCCAAAGTGGTTTCAGAATAATGAAAACTATCAAGGCTCATACTTCTAACGTTATGGTATTATGCCACATATGGAGAGAATAGACAGTATATATAGTTAGTGAATGATTCGTAGGGATTGACAGATTAATTCATGCTAAATATTGGTGTAATAATTATTATCTTCGAGTACGAAAGTATGCCTTTAGTGCTTAGTATTTTGAAGTACTTAAAGTGAAATGATAATAGAAAATTTCCTTAATACATTCATTCTGTTCATGGATAATTTATAAAAAAAAACTTCCTCAAAGCACCAGTTTGAGTCACACATGATTTATAAATATTTCCTCTAAACCTTCAATTGATTCATAATTAACTTATAGATATCTCGCGCCTTACACCCTTAAAGTAAATATAGAATTAAAAAAATAGGTTAAAAAGTGTGAAATCTGGTGAGAAATAGGAGCTCTGTCAACAATCCTAAGTCTCAGTTCCCTAAGGCAGAGAACTCATGAATAATATTGATCCTTCTTCCCTCTTCTCAGAATTTATGTTTTCACCGCCCGGAACTTTTGACCACAAAAACTTTTCATGTTTATTTGTTGACATTTCCTAATATTACAAACAAGAGATTATGCGATAGTCTACTCTTAGAAAAGGTTACATTTATTCTTTTTAACTATATTTATGTATCTATCTTTAACATTCACTTAATGGAAACATTTTTTTTAATTAATGTTGAAAACTGGTATCATCACAAATATGTAATACATAAAGTGATTTTCCTCTACGATCTACTGTAATACTCAGTGCATAAAGATGGCTTCCTATTGTTTTTACTCCTGAGGCAATAACCACAATGCCTCTTAGCTTCTCGAATTCTTCACATTCTTTAGTTTTGTCACTACAAAGCCTGAGATCAAAATGCACGAAAATTAAGCAATTTTGACGGTGGCAGCAGGATTTAAACCGGCGTCGGAGTATCAGAAAGAGGTCGCATTACCGTTATGGGCTCTTACCGACCTGGCCACAGTAACACAACCTCATTCTGATACTCCGGATGCTAGTTTGAATCCTGCTACCGACATCAAAATTGCTTCATTTTCGTGTATTTTGATCTCAGGATTTGTAGTGACAAATGAATCCAAAAAATGTGAGGAATTCGAGAAACTAAAGGACACTGTGGTTATTACACTGACATAAGTATCTGGTAAAAAGTAACCGGTTGATGTTCCAAACTGTCACGCCATCTGTATTAGGTACCAGAATGTGCTTAAAATGAACATAATTAAATAAATAATAAAAAAAAATAGGGTAGCGTTGGCTAACACGCTCAGTCTTAAAGGCTTACTGGAAAATCGAAATTTGCACCTTTTGGTGCCACTCCTCCATAGTTGAATAATGTAATTGTCTCGGTAAATTGTCTAGTTCCCACTTGTTTTCTCTTTATGGGTACTTTTTTTATGGCATTTAATAAGATTAAGAAGTATATTTTAATTAGTTAATTCTAGTAACATTAGAACCACAAGGATTCCTTTCCATATTTCAAGAGTTTTATATGTTTATATTTAACAAATATCTACAAAAGGTTAATTATATGTCTTTGGAAGTAGTATACAGAAAATTTAGGCATTGTAGTTTCCAATAAGCCCGATTGATTTAGATAATTGGCCTTAGAAAGTAACCATAGTCACTGAACTGGGCAAGACGTCCGAATTAAGAAAAATTACTTAGAAAAAGACGGACAAAAGAAAGCAACTTTTTTTACACAATAACTTAGAAGAAACTTTCCATTATGACTGAGAGAATGTCTGTATTACGGAGTTCAGAAAAAAATCTATAGACCCTGAATATGAATGAGAAAATTTTTCTCGGAAATACACCAAAAAATATTCTGTACCCTACCCACATGATTCTTAATATGTAAGTTTCTATTTTAATGTTACATAAACCCATTTTATTCCTAAAAGAGTCTAATCCTTGGTTTAGCTCGTTTTTTTGGGTAAAAGATATCTTCATTGGCTTCAAATGCCTGTACCAATTAGGTGTAAGGCTCTGTTGCTGTCACAGAAAGGTCTGCTGAAAGGTCAAGAAGATACCAAGGGAGGTACCACTTACCGGAAAGTAGATGCAGAACGGTTCTTTTCCTGGAACTGGACAGGAATAATGTTTGTCATTCTGTAAGTTGACTTTATCGTTATGCTTTCCCTGTGAAGAGGGAAGGTGAAGATCAGTGGTTTATGACCTTCAAGAAGAAGAAAGATCTTCTACAGAAGTGAAACATTACTGGAATTTCTCAGTAAATGTTATGCAGTAATAAAAAAAAATTATTTGAGAGAAAGCACACACATTGTTTGTTCACGTTCAACTATCTAATCACCGCATACTTTTGTATGTGGGAAATGTTCATTCACTGAGATATTTTCTGATAACATGAAACGAATATTTATAGAATTTAAGCTATGATCATTCGGGAGAAATGGGTAAGAATAATTTACTGAATAGATTTGAATTGATGACTGACGTATCAGTGCTTTAGTACTGACATTATAAACAGATGAAAAAGCAATATTTACTCGCATGTATATAGTTTATTATTTCAACTCAATACTTACAGATTTTCTATCTCAGGGACAGACAGACAGACAGGCAGAGAAGCAGAAGTGAAATTGTATCCCTATCCGAAAAACTGGTTGTCACGGGAATATTCATAAACTGCATGCTCTCTCAAGTGTTGATGCCTAAGCGAAATCATTTTCAAACAACAAATAACTGATGTTTGGCGGATGTAAATAGAACATATTTGTTGAAATATCTAGTAATGCTTCTTGAGGAATTCAGAGTCGTTTCAATTTTCAGTTTCTTCAAAGCTTTTCCCGATGTCACACTTTTGTAATGTTTCCAGGGTGTCTTAACAGTCGACGCTCTTTAAGTGAAAACTTGTAAATAATGCGCCGTAATTTCTTCAGCTCAGTCGAGTTTTCTGTACAGCATATAATCAAGGCCACCTAAAATAGATCTATCTTCCGGTGGTCTCGATATTATGCTGTATGAGCTGCGGCCCATGAAACTTTAACCACGGCCTTGTGGTAGCCTGTCATACATCGTTGCCAGACGCACGATTACGGCTAACTTTAGCCTTTAATAAGATAAAAACTACTGAGGCTAGAGGGCTGTAATTTGATATGTTTGAGGATTGCAGGGAGGATGATCAACATACCAATTTGCAGCCCTATAGCCTCAGTAGTTTTTTAAGAACTGAGAACGGACAGAAAAAGTAAGGACGGAAAAAATGAGGACGGAAAAAGAGCGGACAGAAAAAGTACGGACATAAAAAGTACGGACGGAAAAAGTGCGGACAGAAAATGTACGGACGAAAAAAGTACGGACGGAAAAAGTAAGGAGGGAAAGGGTACGGACGGAAAAAGTAAGGAGGGAAAAAGTAAGGAGGGAAAAAGTACGGACGGAAAACGTACGGACAGAAAAAGTACGGAGGGGCAAAGTGCGGACAGAAAAGTGCGGACGGACAGACAAAGCCGGCACAATAGTTTTTATTTACAGAAAAGTAAAAGCCCTAGGAATGTATTTGCTTAAGACATTTTAATGGTGCATCGCACTTAAAGTAACAAATATTGGGAATGAAAGTTTGAAATCTCATTCTTCCTTGCTAGTAGGGATTCTTTTTTCTTTATTTACTCTTTTGTTACGAACTCCCTCTAGGAGGAAGCCATAACGGGTTCTTTTATTTTAATCTCAAATCCAGTGACAAAAACACAAATCAGTAGGTGCGAGGAAAAGCCAGAAAGACACACAGGCAAAAATTTCACAATATTTATTGCACAGTAAATGCACAAACACTGATGGCTCACAAAAAGTAATAAATTGATAAAAGTACAAAATACCATCAAATAACTCCAAGAGTCACCTATAACTAAAGCTAAACCCTACTCATAGTGAAGAAACCAAATCTTAATCTTAATAAGGGACCCAAAAATTACCCACCACGCTAGCCTATTACTAAACAGAAAGGAAAGAAGTGGAAGGACATACAAAAAGAAATAATCCTACCTAAGATATAAAAATCTAAACCTTAATATTAAATTTATACACTCATGACACTCAGTCTCGCAATATACCTTGGACAATTTTCATAATAAATATAAACACACACTTGAAGACTATAATTACACCCTGTTTAAGGTGTAGCTGAAGATCCAATGTTTTGGTACGTTGACACAGACCAGTACTAACACAGATGAGTCTATATACAGCTCAACAAAAACTGCCACAGAACGTCACTCTCATCAGAAGAACTACCCTTCAAAACAGTTGGTGGATATTGACACTTGAGTCTACAGCTCACACCAAATATACAGAGGATGTTCCTCTTACCTAAGAGAAGACACCCTACTTGCTCCAACAAGGCCACTCTGGTGCTGATACAGTGGATACATCCATAAAAGACGAAAAGGGCTCTCGAGCCCAGATCTACACACAACTGCCAACGTCAAGATTAAGCCAGTAGGTCACTTAAATCACAGTTGCACGTCGTACTCCCACATGTAGCTCCATATACATAACTGCCTTTCACATTAAGAAGCAGCTCAATAACCAGCAGATTGCTGTTCTCCGAGAACAAGCGAGAAATCTTCACAATAGGAAGAGATGTATATATAATCCACAACAGCAGACAGATCAGCAGCTCCAGAGTCTTCAACGGCCTTGAACTAGACTCTCGAGAATACTTTAGGAGAGCCACAAGTCACCTCTCCTTACAACACTCCCAGTCACCACAAAGAAAAATAAACAGAGTTACAAATTTGACAAGGAAGCAAAAACACTGAGGAAGGCCGCACTTAAAACTGCACTCAATAGATGGCGCCACAAAAACTTAAGCTTTTCAGCCAAAGCAAATTAACCCTACATTTAACCAAAATATAAATTAACATAAAACCAACAGCAAAATACCTAACTTAACTTAGTTTTACAAAATTGCAAACAATAGAAAAATTAAAGCCATCAGTGCGAAAAGGCAAAACAATGAGAATTTACTTTAAAATTACGTTACTGCCTGACAGTACGGACAGAAAAAGTACGGACGGAAAAAGTACGGACAGAAAAAGTGCGGACAGAAAAAATGCGGACAGAAAAAGTACGGAGGGACAAAGTGCGGACAGAAAAGTGCGGACGGACAAACAAAGCCGGCACAATTGTTTTTATTTACAGAAAAGTAAAAGCCCTAGGAATGTATTTGCTTATTAAGACATTTTAATGGTGCATCGCACTTAAAGTAACAAATATTGGGAACGAAAATTTGAAATCTCATTCTTCCTTGCTAGTAGGGATTCTTTTTTTCTTTATTTACTCTTTACAACATGACCGTGCTATTTATATATTGCAAGTTCGCTGGAGTAAACTTTGTGTTGTATTTTAAAACTGTGCTGCTTGTTTTTATACAGATTGTCAGTGCCTTCTTCAGGTTCTATATTTTCTTTAGAATGAGGTTTAAGTTTCGAATAAATTCCTGATTTTATAATCAATTTACCATCTCTTACTAAGCAATGATATGTCTGCTTGGAACGTTTCAGTGATTCACTACTAAATTTAACATGCATAAAACTTTGTGGATGTAATTTACATAATGAATACTCTTAGAAAAGACATTGTGTTTAGTAGTTTATTCTCATACATTGCTTAATCTTATGAGGAGGTCAGTGCTGTTATTTCTATATAAACTATTTTTAATATTATCGTAGATTCTAGTAAGATTATCTATGTCATATTCTCTTTGACTGCAAATACAAGAAAATCAAATTTTAACCTCCATACTCGAAAGAATTAAACCATGAAAACACCAAAAAGAAGAAAAGCGCAACGAAGAAACAATTGACATAGCAGTTTAAAGAAATTCTTTTCCCGCCTCCGCCTTCCGAGTATTGAGGATAATGGCCAAACTTTTGCTAATTAAAGTGTTGCGCTGAGGAAGCTGTTAACAAGGAGCTTTGTTGAATTTGCTTCCTTTCAAACAAGCGGCTCGTGCAGCATCTGGCAAATTTGTGTACTCTTCAATGATAATTTAAATTGAATCTAATAATACAGACCACGATAGTAGTGAAAACGAGTGCTTCTTCATTCGCAGGGCAGTCTTGCTAATTGTGGGTGAATCTGACGGTTAGGTAAGTTACGAAAATTCATACCCAGAAATACAATATAATATGCAGAATTAAATATATATATATATATATATATATATATATATATATATATATATATATATATATATATATATATATATATATATATATATATATATATATATATATATATATATATATATGTGTGTATGTGTGTGTGTATATATATATATATATATATATATATATATATATATATATATATATATATATATATATATATATATATATATATATATATATATATAAATACTGGGTGTTTTGAAATTAGAGCCCTCCCCTCCACAGAACAAATGGAAAGTTATGAAGTTTTTTTGCTATAGCCTATCTCCAAGTACATTATTTTAAGTTTCTATTAAGCTATTTTTCATTCTACATTTCTTGTATTTTCAGACTGAGTGACGGAGTTAGATACAGCCATGGCTAACGACTCAGAGGAAATCAGATGGGTTGACCGAATCCGGGCTATAGCCTTGAGAGAGGCAAGGGATGCTGACGCATCCTTCATTTCACATTCCTGGATAGCTAAATACATTAAAACAGATGAATCCTTTGTTAAAAGAAACTGGAACAAAAATCCATATTACTGTCATCGTGAAAAGAGTGAGAATCTTGGAAGGCCTGAAGTCCTTCCTCAGAATTCAAAAGACATCATAGCTGAGGCAGTGGGTAGACCAAGAAAGTCTTTACGTAAATTGCCGCTTGAACTAGAAACAAAAAAGGGAAAGAAGAGATTTTATAGTGCTGTATATCGTGAGTTGAAAAAATCTGGTATCAAGCCATTTCATGTTATCAGCAAGCCCAACATCACTCAGCAACAGAGAGAAGACTGTGCATGGTTTTGTGGTTCATTTCTTAAAGATTGGGATGAAGCTGACTTTCTCCATGTTGCCGCATCAGATGAATTCCTCATTTACACAGTCAGGAAGCCAAATCACAAAAATGACATCATTTGGGCTGCAAAGTTGGATGATATCAGTGATGATGTGCACTATCGCCAAGTTGTGAAATTTCCTGAATGTTTGGGAATTTTTCTCTGTTTCACAGCCAAGCAGTTAATATGGATCATCAAAGAAAAAGAACAGTCATGGAATCGCGAATACTTCAGAGAAACTGCGGTTACTGGTGGAGTATTTCCTTTCCTCAAAGATTCTGAAAATGAGTTATCTATTGAAAAAGTCACATTTTTGCATGATAAGGCACCATGTTTCAAGGCTCTTCAGACACAGGAGCTGCTTCGAAACAGTGGTATTGATTTCTTCTCGTCAAGTTAATTTCCAGGTAGCTCCCCTGACCTTAATGTGTGTGAAAACATTGGTAGTATCTTAAAGGATCGTGTTGAAGCACGCACATTGAACTATGATGGTATACCAAGCCTCGATGACCTGTGAAGAGAGGTGACCGAAGTGCTCAGGGAAATGGAGTTTGAGTCTCAGCTTTCTTGTGATTTGTTGAAATCATACCCCTCGAGGATGAAGGCTGTGGTACATTCAGATGGAGGCCACAAAAAATATTAAATACTCAGAGATAAACTTAAATAAATACTTGTTCTGAATTACTTTTGTTTTTGTCCATATAAATTTTAGTTTATGCTGTTGAGGAGGGGGCCTCTAATTTCGAAACACCCTGCATATATATATATATATATATATATATATATATATATATATATATATATATATATATATATATATATATATATATATATATATATATATATATATATATATATATATATATATATATATATATATATATATATATATATATATATATATATATATTGTCTGAAATGGTCATGTACCTGGTTATTCCACAAATAATAAGACCAAAAATTTATCTCACTTCAGCCAGACTCTTGAAACCTCATAAGAAAAGTATTAAGACTGAACACTCTAAAAGTACAGTGATCCTTTAAAACTTGCTTAGCACTTGAAAAATCAATCTAAATTTATCAAGTTATGACTGAGGTAACAACTGATAAGGTATAAACAGACTAGGGGAAAAAGGGCATCACTCCATCAAATACTATAATTGTTTCCCTGGTTCTACTTCACTTTGATAAAGAAGAACTAGACAGACATACCACTTACCTTGAACACACACACACCAATATCTCTAATCACTGGTGGTCAAAATGAGACACTGTGCTTTTAAAACTTTAAACCTTAAAATTTATATCTAAGTTCAAAAGTTATAATCAGAGTTCACAACCTCAAAAAGATTTACTATTACTTGACAACAGTGTAAGATTTAAGTATTTCTTAACCAAAATTAATTCACAAAACTTTAATTTATCATGAAATCAATTTAATTAAGTAAAACTCAAACCATTACCTCTCATCCAAGTTTTAGATATAAATCTGAACATCTGCAATTAGGCAAAGAGTTCATTAAAACATTAATAAGTAGAAACAACACAGGTATTCACTGAAATCTCCACAATAAATATGCACTGAAATCTCAATAATGCAAATTAACACCGATAACATGCTAAGTAATCACCAGCACAAAACTTTGGGTAACACTGTGAAATTATAAACGCATAAGCTTTTGAGGGTAATATGAAAACACAGGCATAAAAGAATCAAATATGCAAAAAAATGGAAATATACCAAGAGTAATTTCACTGAGACAAAATATGGTTAACGATTATATCAACCTCTCAAAAGATTCCTTCACTTTTTAAAAGGGCTAAACTCATGCTTTCTACAACTTCCTTAATGACAACACTTCGGTGTTCAACATAATTACAATACAAGCAAATAAGCACATTACCTGCCCCCTTTGTAATATATAAAATATACTTTCTTTCACAATGGTTGAAGAACACAAATATTTTGGAAACATACACAAAATATTAAATTTTGTGGGAAAGTTTTACAAAACTTATATATTTCAGGAGAGCAACCAATTTATGCCATTCTATGTGAATTGAGAGAGAGAGAGAGAGAGAGAGAGAGAGAGAGAGAGAGAGAGAGAGAGAGAGAGACTTCCTGTGTCTTTAAGACCTCTTTAGCAGACTAACTCCGTTAGTCCAGTAATCCTGTTTTTTATCTTCAAGCTAAGTTGCCAATTAGTCACTTCAAATCTTAGAATAACCTGAGTTCCTTTCTCCTACATTATAGAATACCGCCCACAATACCTAGAACACCTTCTTCTACAAACAGAATACATGGATACGGAATACAGACAGTATTCTAAGGCTTAGAGAAAATATGCCTGTGCTTTTATCTTTTATCTAAATGATTGGCATTTTCTGTTCTGGCAGGACACTTGAGTAAATAGAAGTCCATCTGCGAGCGATCTGATCTGGGTGAAAACCCTGTCAATCCCTTGTCAGATTTCTTATCTCTCCTTTCTTACCCTTGGTAAAAGTGCTCAGCTGAGCAAATAGCAAAACAGGATGTAGTTATCTGATTTGGTCTCAAAATATCTCTGAAACTTTAAGTCCCAACATCTCCCACAAAACATTACTAATGTTATTCTAGTCCATACATGACGATCACAAAAGAAAATACATATAAGCATTGTACAAAAGCATACATTACAAAGTCATCTCATTACACTTTACAACATATGAAACAGCTGAAAGAAAAATCACATCAGAACACATAACACACATGTCATCTGTAAGAAAGAAAAAGCATCTCAAAATTATATTATAATATTATTTATGTATACATACATATATATATATATATATATATATATATATATATATATATATATATATATATATATATATATATATATATATATATATATATATATATATATATATATATATATATATATATATATATATATATATATATACATATACATATATATATATATATATATATATATATATATATATATATATATATATATATATATATATATATATATATATATATATATATATATATATATATATATATATATATATATATATATATATATATATATATATATATATATATATCTTATATATATATTCATTTTTTATCTCTTTATAATGAACATCGAATCATCATGTAGTATGCGTTGCTGCCCATTTTTTTTTTACAAACTTTGCTTCCTTATTGTTACATGTACTGAGGGAAACAAATTATTTTCCTATCTATTCCATCCTTATTCCTTAATGAAGATAAAAAAACCTCGTCATTATAATTAAAACAAAAATCATTGTCGGTTCCTTCAGTGTCATAAATGGATTCCAGGTATTCACTAATGACCACCCTCTGGGATATTGCAGTAGACAGCCGCTCAGAAAAATTGTCAATTAACGACTTCAAACGAGAACGGGAGTTCGATGGGTTGGTTATAATGAATGATATTCCCTAGAGAATCCTTTGAAAGGCGAAATAAAAGCGATTCAGAAATGATAGCAGTGAAACTCAGCCGTTTCCAGAAGGATAGGCGCATATGAAATATTCCACAGGTTGTTTATGTTTTCATTGTGTATTAGTTTTTCATTTGAGTTGCAAAGAAAGCTTCATGGGCAGTTTCATCGTTTTGTTTTTATTGAGTGAAATGTTTGAAATAACTAATTTCTGGCTCTTACCTAATATGATGTGAAAGAGAGAGAGAGAGAGAGAGAGAGAGAGAGAGAGAGAGATTATGAAAAGTAGTCTCTACGTATGTGATATTAAGCATCTCTGTTAAGGAAAACGTGCAATAGTATTACGGCATGATTAATCAACGATATTTATGTGTAATGAAACTTTTGGGTTCGCTGACAGACGTCGTATCAGCAGAAGCGTAGAGCACAATGGAAGTGGAACTGGTTTTACTGGACACAAAAACTAAAATAATCTTGGTTCTCGTGGTCTGGTGGTTAAGCATTTCAATTCAGTGGTAAAGAACCGAGGTTCAAATCCCTTAAAAAAACAAAAAAAAAAAGCATTACGCCTCCTTTAACCCAAGCTATGAATATTCAATATTCAGTTAGCTGAATGATGGGCGTCGCTGAAGGGGATAAGATAGTGATATGACAAGCATAATGCTCTGACTACCTGAAGATAAACAGAACGTGTACACCTGCTGGAACAACCTTTTATAGGAGAACAAGTGTTTGAGAAAAAAAAAATTATATATATATATATATATATATATATATATATATATATATATATATATATATATATATATATATATATGCATATGCACACACACGTGTGTACGTGTATGTATGTATGCATGTGCGTGTATGCGGGCTTTGTGTATGTGTTTATAATTCATGTTTTCTGGATTTTCTAAGATTTGAAAAGAGCGAGTGGAAACGAAGTTTTTCCATTGGTATTGAAGCGTTATTAGTTCTGCTTTTTTTTTTTTCTTTATTGATACTTACTGGGCCTCTGTGTAAGAGAAACTCGTGCTTACTATTGAGAGAGAGAAAGATATGTTTTCTTCATCTTTTCTATTAGGTAATATAACCTTTATTGATTTTTTTTCTCTGATATTGCTGAGGTATTTGGTCAACAGTATCAGCCGATGATATTTTTCAGCGTTCCTGGAACCACTTCCCTTATCTTTAGAATATTTACCTCGTTGCATCCAGCTGACAACTGGAATCCCTTCATGGAGCTATTAGGTATTAGAAGATGTTGTTCCTTAAAAATGACTGACATAGTCACTGTCTTTTTATGAATGCTTTGAATAGAAAAATGATTGTTGAAATGAGTGTTCTCTATTTTCCTCTGTCGTGGGGTTTGTCGATCGTTAGATCTGTATAAAAAAACATAAGGATTTATTGGGAGGGAATATAAGATTTAAGCCAAAGCCCAAGCGCTTGCACCTATGAGGTCATTCAGTGCTGAAAGGAAAACTGAGAGTAAAGGAGGTTTGAAAGGTAGAACAGGAGGAAAGCCTCTCAGCAGCAATACGAGCAAATTGTTAGGAGAGGGTGGAAAGCAAGATGGAGGAATGAGAATATGAACGGAGGCACAGTAAAAGGAATGAAAGAGGTTGCAGCTAGGGGCAGAAGGGGCGCTGCAAAGAACCTTAAGTAATGCCTACAGTGCACCGCGTGAGGTGGACCGACAGCACTACCCACCTACTGCGATAAGGAGTTATTGATCTCCGAAAACAGGTTACAGGTTTTAACTGGGTTTGGGCGTTTAGTTGCTGAAGTAGCCATCGTTCAGTGAATTTTTCTTTTTGTTACATAATTTACGAAATGCTAGTTCTTCTGGACTTTGGAACATTAATAAACTCAGAAAAGTTAAGCTAACCTAAATTTCCACCACATATTCGAAACTAAAGTGAAAAATTTAATGACGCTTTGCCTGATAATTTTCTTATTGCCTCAAAATTTACTCTCCTTTGATTATGCAACGTTATAGAAGAAAATCATGACTGGAGTGATACGTCTATTACGATACTTGATCGAATTGCAGGGTCATGTCCACACACCTTCGCTTAATACTCTAAAGCTTTTTAAACAGCTCAAAACCCCTTCCTCGACAGCGATTAATGTTTTTAAAAATTCTGACCTCAGGTCTCAATCCCTTCACCGGCAAGGAGGTAAATTCCCTTGGGGTTCTCTCATTTCCATTTCTTACAGCTACTCCTACTTTAAATTATACAGTATATCTCACTGTATTCCAGCTCCCTAATTTGAATTATATAATGGTTATATACCTATTCCATCACACCATATATAAATGCTCACCATCACATGCTTTGGGATAATGGTTTTCTACACACATTACCTTCCACTTGGAAGGCTTTCGTTGGTACTCGAATTACTTCTTCTGGTTTTATGAGTGACGTAAATGCGATACTGATCTGGCAAAACCATATACCTAGTTGCATTTTATGTTCACAGGCAAGAGTGGATATGTGAGGACACTGACGGAACGTAAAGGGCCATCCCTTATACACGTATGCACATCGCTTCACAAACTCACAGATACAAATAAATAAAATCAATGAATAACGTATATATATATATATATATATATATATATATATATATATATATATATATATATATATACATACACATACAGTATACTGTATATATATGTGTGTGTGTGTGTGTGTGTGTGTGTGTGCATAACTGAATCACGGCAATATGGAATGTGATGAATATATGAATAAAGATAAAATCCACGAAGGAAAGGAAACACTGGAGTGCTGCAAGGTCTTTCGACTGTCTGTCGTCC
Source organism: Macrobrachium rosenbergii (assembly GCF_040412425.1). Classification (NCBI taxonomy): domain Eukaryota; kingdom Metazoa; phylum Arthropoda; class Malacostraca; order Decapoda; family Palaemonidae; genus Macrobrachium; species Macrobrachium rosenbergii. Next base: position 1,073,329 of record NC_089785.1, read on the forward strand.
TTTACTTAACAAACTGAAGAAATATAAAATCAAGTTCACAAAGAAAACTCATATAAATGACAGATGGGATTACAAAGGAAAAAAAATATGTACCTGGAATCCAACATAATTGAAGAATTAGTAGAACTGCCAAAACAGGGTTGAATATTTAAGAGGTTTTACAAAGGATTAGGATCAACCTTTCAGAGGCAGGGACAGGAGAATTAAAATATTATAGAAGTGGGTGACTAACCACCAAAAAATATTAGTACAACAAAATAATTCTCTTTTTTGTAAACAATAGTTATTTTTGTAAGACAAAGATTTTTACAAATAAAAAAATTATATTAAACATACGAATACATAGAGACTATACAAGGTAACTAATTTGTAATTAAGCCAGTCATTCTTGAACACTTTTCTAATACAAGGGTCCAAATAATAGCCTACATGCCAGGGCTAAGGTTGAAATTACAGCTGGAAGTAAGCTGGATAATAGCCGACTCCAAAAGATTTCTTAAATAATAACACACTAAAAGGTATGTTAATAAAAAAAAAAAAACAACATAATATATATAATTCTAGGTTTGGACCACGCTCTTTTTACATTGGCCAATCTAGCAAAGATTTAGATGTACGTATTAAGCAACATAAGTATTGAGTCAAAACTGGACAAACATCCAATGCTATATTCATTCATTTAAGTGAAAACTCTCACAGGATAAATTGGACTGAAAGTTCATGCCAGAGCGAAAGATTTCTCTTCAAGAAATCTTTTGGAGTCCACTCTTACACAGCTTACTTCCAGCTGTAATTTTAACCTTAGCCCTGGCATGTATTATTTGGACCCATGTATTAGAAAAATGTTCAAGAATGACCTAAAAGATAAAATCAGTGACTTAATTACAAATTAGTTACCTTATATATTTTCTATGCATTTGTATGTTTAATATAATTTTTTTATTTATACAAATGTTCATCTTTTAAAAATTTTTATTATTTACAAACAAGAGAATTATTTTGTTGTACTTATATTTTTTGGTGGTCAGTCACACCCTTGTATAATCTTTTAATTGTCCTGTCCCTGCTTCTGAGCGGTTGATCCTCATGCTTTGAAAAATTCTTGAATATTTAACCCTGGTTTGGCAGTTCTACTAATTCTTCAATTGTGTTAGATTCCAGGTAAATGTTATTCCTTTGTAATCTTACTTTTATATTTCTTCAGTCTGCTAAGTAAAGGGCAACAGACAGTCGAAAGGCCTCGCAGCACTCCAGTGTTTCCGTTTCCTTTGTGGATTTTATCTTTAGCATATATATATATATATATATATATATATATATATATATATATATATATATATATATATATATATATATATATATATATGTGTGTGTGTGTGTGTGTGTGTGTGTGTGTGTGTATAACTGAACCGCGAAAATATAGAACGCAATGAATATATAAGTAAAGATAAAATCCACGAAGGAAAGGGAAACACTGGAGTGGTGCAAGGCCTTTCGACTGTCTTCTGTCGTCCTTTATTTAGCTTTTTATATATATATATATATATATATATATATATATATATATATATATATATATATATATATATATATATTTATGTATATATATATATATATATATATATATATATATATATATATATATATATATATATATATATATATATATATATATATATATATATATATATATATATATTTCATTCAAAGGGAGATACAATTCAAATCACAGCAGCGTTTCCTCTTTATTTCTCCAAATATGAACAAACCTTTCAACCGTATTAACCGAAACAAACAAATGCTTAGTTGGCAACGATTAACATTAACGCTCAGACAAAAAGATCCACATATTGTAAACTACGTTGACAATGTGAAAATAACCAATATAAAGCAAACCTTTAACAGATAACAAATAAACAACATACCAGTTACATTAAAGTATAGCGAGACTGAAGAACACAAGGCAGTTATGCCTTAGAGCTCAAACGATCTTATTTAAGCGTTCGCTTTACAGCAGCGATAGAATGAACCAACTGGAAGTGAGGTATATTTCAGTTCCAACATCTAATTTACATTTTTAAAGGCGTTTCCTTCCACTGACATTAAACCAGTAAATGGCTAATTCCTCCGGTTAAACAGATTCTTGAAGGTAGCTCCATTCGTGAAGATCTGTCTAGTCGTTTTTCTTGATTAGCTGCCCTGTTAAGGGTGTTTATTCGGTACTGCGAATGCTAAGCAGTCACTCAAATGACAGAAAAATTCCCCTAAGCTCTTATTCGGAAATATGACTCTAAAGGTGTCGTATGATGAGACATGCAGCACCTTACTGAGATCTTGCTACTGGTCTAACCTCAAACGGAACAGGTAGTCCTATTCTATCTTTGTAGGTAATAAAACTGCAAATTCATTTCGCGCTAAGTAGAAATAGATTGTTTCTCACGATTAAGAATATATTTCATTTGGTTTCAGAGCACTGTTCACAATGTCAAAGGAATTAGGCAGCATTATTCATTAAAATAATGTATATGCAACGGTACACATTCTTATTCAGTGTTTTTTACATCGTATAAGAAAGCATACCATTTATCACAAATTTTATGCTACATATTTCCTCACGCTGTCTGACTGAAATGGGAGAAAAGAAAAGCGGTATGGAAATAAACGTCAGACGAGAATTACACTCATTAACCATATTAAAAGAAACTTGATGAAAGGTAAACCAAGATAGAGAAAAAATAATTTGCCTTTTTTAATAAATGCTTCAAATCTAAGACAAGATCGAAGAAAAGGTAACATACAGCTTACTTTAAACACAACCTCTAGAATAAAAAAAAAAAAAAAACAATCGATTACCGAGTAAGGTCCCGGTTTCATGGAGCTCACTAAATAATTGTTTCATTTCAGAATGACCATAAGTCTTCAGACGACAAGCCGAGAGAGGTTGACAGAAGCAGACAAATGAAGCATCTGTTGCTCAAGCTCGGTGTCAAGACCTGAAGTATTGTTGTTTAAATATATCAGAAAAACGGATTATTGTTATTATTAGATATAAAATGCACTAATAGAACCTATAGTTTATTTCACCTTATAAAAAGTGCTTTTCTCATATTTTTTACTTTGAATGGCCAGAAGGGTTATTTCATTGGCCGATCATATTTTCCATTTTAGTTTCTTTCTTTGTCTGTGGCTGTAGCCGTTATCTACCCATTCCATTTAGTTACTGAGTTTCTGGAATACCGCAGTCCGATGAACAAATCAACGTAATTTAGTATTTAAGTGTTCATATTTTGTCTGTGAAGTCCTACACTTTATTATAAAGCAAAACCTTAAGCTTGCTACATATTTTTCAGACTTCTTTAGATACCATAGCCATGGCAAAACACAGGAAAATTATCTCTAAACGACGAAATTGGTGTGAAAAATCTACAAAAGAAATCGCCCTCTTTTTTTTTTTGAGCAATTTGTGTTTTTTAACCGTTCTACTTAGGGCTCCATTCTGCCCTTTCGGGTTTCGATCGTTCTCGCTTCTTGTCTGTGCCAATATGCACCTCACAGTTATCACTTTCTTAGTGATAGTTCACTTTGAATGGTAATAGAATGATTTGTTTCGGCAAGATTCTGTACGCAATGAGCATTTTTTTCTTTTCTTAATTTAAACATTTTTGTAGTGAAGGCGTCACTGAAATTCAATAAAATAGCACTGGTTAAGAACTGGAAGACGTAACTTTACGTCATGGAAATCGGAAATAATTAACGCAAACTTATTTTTCCTTTTAAATATTCATAATACCCTGTTGGTTACGTACGTTATTGAAGTGTGATGTGAAACACAAAGGATAATTTTAACAGTAAGTGTTTTTAAGTGTTTTGTGCTTCTTTCTCTTAAGGTATTGTTCCAAAAAAGTAGCTAGACTAACTTTGAATGTACATTGGAAGATCAACTGAAGACCAAGTTCTCCCATGAAGAAAAGCTTTTATAACTGCTGGTTCAAGATGACAGCAGTTGCTCAGCGTCCGGGTTAGATTTCGTCATTAGACACGCCTTGTTTGAAAGTAATAGTTTTGTCGGCAGCTAACAAATACATACAGCATAATTTATTTGTCTTCGGAAGTTTTCTATCGCTACGATGATAAAACAGAATACAAATTGTGAAAATGAATTTTCTACTACTATCGCAAATCTTAGTATCCTTCACAGTTCAATGACATTCCACCACCCAGAGAAGGAGGTGCTCCGGGTAGACAGGAACCCATTCAATAAAAGGGAATAAATTTTCGATGTACAGAAACTAATGGGATGTTTAGAATTAGAGTGATTCTTTGAAAATGGTTAATTATATGAATCTATTTCTTTCATATTTTAGACTTGTTTTTTGTCTGTACATTTCCATTAAATCAAAACTATACTTCAGAGGGATAAAAGTTAAATAATTTTATCTCCTTTAAAGAAATTTATTGGTCAATAGCATCTTCATCAAGACAACTGCATTAATAAAAGCAATATTCTTGATTATTGGAAGGCTGACGCAATACATTTGCATCAAGTTATCAGGCAATAATCATAAATAAATCCTCCCTGACTGAACACAATATTGCTCGTCTAATGATGCACTGTTATATTCTAGGGTATTTTTTTTCATCCTCGTTTTCAGTGTGAAATGTGAATTGTTAGATAAATTGTTTATTCTGCATTCACCACTAGTAGACACTTATTCAATATCATACAACGACTGAATTTATATCTAAAAGCGTTTGAAATAGGACGGAAGATGAAAACGTGAAAATGTATGAGACCCATGGGCCTAGAAGGGAGAAAAGTTGATAAGCAGAGAGAAAGAAGTGGCCGATAGATATCTCTCCTACATCTGTTAAAGAATGGTAATAAGGAAGACATGTATACATGTCACAGAGAAATCGACTTCTATTATCAGAGCAATTCTATTTAAAATGGGAAAAGGTTTTGACGGGGGAAAAAAGAGACAAAAATAAATATTTCTTTATCCCATTTAAAGTAAGTATTATTTTAAGATAATAAAAAGAATAGTTGGGGACACCTTCAGTTACTCAGTTACTACAGGTATTTGTAAAGGCGAGTATCTTTCCTTTTAAAGAGAAATATTAATAAAGAATGAGAAAAGCTTTCTTTCAAGAACAAGATTTTAAATCAATGGTCTGTCAGTTTGTCTTTTTTAAATATATGTATACTTAAATTTCCGAAAATTAAGACTTTAGAAAATAAAATCTATTCTTAGAAAAAAAAAAAGAATAGATTAGAACTCCCCACGTCCGTGTGGAAATGAAATAAGTTTCATTTCTTCATATCACCTGGGACAGAAAAATATGATGATGAAATTTGCATACGTGATTAGCTGCCATTATACAGCATCCTTTATTGCAAGACGAGGTAAAATAAAAGTTGGAATGTCGTTCCTTTTTCTAAGCGATATTTTCAGAGAGAGAAGTGAGTATAAAAATCTGTGCGTGGAAGTATCAATAATCCACGTCTGGATCGAGCTTTTCTTAATCAATTTTTTTCCACGTGGATTAGTATCATACATCCAATCAACGATGTAAGTCAATTCAGCCAGAGAATTGTGTATAGAGGAGAGCAAAGTCATTAACTACAATTCGGTTTCTTGAACATAGCGCTCAGGAGGTTACTAATTTCATGTCGGGTCAAATCACTCAGCGGAAGCTAATTGCCTACATATCACAAACACGTTGAAAATAAGTCAACGGCCGTAGGTGGAGAACGAACCTTTGGGAAGTGAGGGATAATCGAACGAAGCGCAGGTTAAGATAACCAAAAGCCATTGACTCATATTTTACCATTTGTGGTAAAATATGTTTGGTTTTGATATGTTTACTGAGTGTGGTCGTACCTTAAGGCTACAGTTTCACAAATACTGGGTGGACGTCGTGACCAACTGGTTTGATCATTGAGAGCTACTGTGAAGTCCCAATACTGTTTCCCTCCTCTCTCTTATAATGTATTGTTATTCAAGAGTCATCTTTGTTCATTCAACCTCTGTCTAAAAAAAAAAAAAATTAAATTAAAATTTTCCCAAACTAATGCAATCTTCAAAAGCTAATTTCAACAAACTATTAATAACTGACTTCCCATCATCTAAAATCTTAGTTTCAAACCTCTCAAATACAATCTTCTCAGAATCAAGGCATACTGGAGACTTTTTCGGAGTGAACAAAAAGTAACGATACCCGTTTTCAAGACGACAAATAGCTCCACAGTTACTGTTCTCGATTTTATAATTGTTCTCATCAGATATCAAGTTGATCGCTCAAATACTTACTTTAAGTCTACAGTATTTGTGGTGTGGGACCCTTCATATCCCTAGTCGATACAAATATCTGTTTCGCAGAACCGACGGGGATCATCTTACTTCAGGTGGGTTATTACACGTAAAAAAAGTGACAGAGTATATATATATATATATATATATATATATATATATATATATATATATATATATATATATATATATATATATATATATATATATATATATATATATATATATATATATATATATATATATATCTTCTTCTTCTTTTAACGTGCTTTTTTCCCATTTTTGTATGGGGTAAGCACGATGCCTTCTTTTGAAGGACTTTTTGATTTGGCTTTGGGGTAGACTGTAGTCTCGATCGGCTGCCCTGCCTGACATCACTTAGACCCCGGTAGGCGTATGGTACATGTATCATACCATACCCAACGCCCTTTCTCCCAGCAGAGAGAAGTTGTTGCGCTGGTAGGTCGAGAGTTCGAGACGTGTGCGATGTTTGTTATGTTTTTAGAAGATGTTGAGGTGGCTTTGTTTTGTGTGTGTATTTAGTCTGTAACACCCATTTGCTTTTTAAGCAAACCTATCCGTTGATTACATACATAATCCTGGGGTGTCTACACGGATAGCAAAGTGTTCACCTCTCGGATCAGTCGGCTGAGGATTTGAACCCGCGCCACAGACCTCTACGAAGTCCGAAGCTGCTGCTGTAACTGACTGTGCCATCGAGGCTCATATATATATATATATATATATATATATATATATATATATATATATATATATATATATATATATATATATATATATATATATATATATATATATATATATATATATATATATATATATATATATATATATATATATATATATATATATATATATATATATATATATATATATATATATATATATATATATATGTATATATATATATTGTCAGTATGTGTTTAATTTAACATAAATTAATTTGTTTTGAATAAGTCACTTTGGCAGTAATTTTTTTTTTTGGAACGTAATGACCCTGTTTCCTCCTCCCGACATTTCTGACTTGTATAGTTTTAATTACAATGAGCTTGTTTTATTTTTCACGTGTGGTGTTGGCTTCTCATCCGAGCTGTATTCGGCGCTGTCTCGCCGGGACTGAGTCAGTCATTTCTGGACCATTAATATTGTGAGGGCTTGACTTATTTTGGGATTACGAGATCTACGTTTCTTCAGTTGCTGCTGCTGACCTTCTTGGAGAGATTGATTGTTCTCCAGTCTGTGCCCTTGGTTCAGTTATTTTACCAAGGGGACCTCTCTGCCAACTGGTAAGGTGTGATTACCTGTCGGACGGCCGTGTCCATTGATCGTCTTGCGACGTTACAGTGATTCTTTCTTCAGTCTGCGCCCTTGGCCCAGTTATTTTTGCCAAGGGGACCTCTCTTACGTTTGGTAAGGTCTTAAGAATATATATTATTCCTCTCGACCTGTGATTTGAAGGCTGTGTTAGCCACCACCACCATTTAGAGCTCACTTATTTTTCGTTAATGTTAAATATTTAGTGTGTAATAAGTTAGGTTATTCTGACTTTTCGACATTCTATTACTTTCAGGGCCCTCTCTTTAAAGTGTAATTGCATAGACTGTCTTAATTTGGTGTAAGTGTGTTTGTTATTCGATGTTTTCAGTGTGTGGTTGATTTTTGTGTTTATTTAATGTATTTTGTAAGAGGCTCAGTGGTCATTTCTTTCTAAAAGTTTGTATTAAATATTAAGGTTTTATTTTAAGTTTTTCTTTATCCCCCTTGATTCCATATCTGTACACTCTGTTGCGGCCATTCCACCTATTGTGGACTTGTTCGTTCGTGAATTTATTTGTATTTTAAGAACTTGTGTATGTTTGATGGGCGTGGGCCCATAACAATATATATATATATATATATATATATATATATATATATATATATATATATATATATATATATATATATATATATATATATATATATATATATATATATATATATATATATATATATATATATATATATATATATATATATACACCTTTAAATACTTTCTTGCTTACGTGCAGTTGGTAAGATGTTGCTCTTTTATCCTGTTTTATCCTGTACATTATTATGCTGTTCAGAAATCTTTTCCGAGAAATTTCTTGTTATGATCAAGACAGAATTTTGAAAAAAAGATTTATATATGACGTGATGTGGGCATCTATTCGTAACCTCAGGGGGCTCTTTTAAACTTTTTAACATTATTTTTTCTTGTTCTTACATGCCAAACCAACACTGAAGTATTTTAAGTAATGAGTGTCCTCAGGTAATTGCCATATGGCCGTATATATATGAAAATAATTGTGTTAATAGAGTTCTCTCTTTTTTTTTTTTTTTTTTATTGCGCGCGCTTCCTGTGCTTGGCCTAATATAATATCAGTATACTTCAATATCTTGCTTGTCTTTCACGATCTATGTATTTTGGGCTAGAGTATGATTACTGGTTTCTTTAGTTTTGAGGGCAGAATAAAAATGAATTTATAGTACACATAAATGATAAGTTTTCTAAATATATATTAAATTCAGTCCTTATTCAGTCTATCCCAAGTAGCGTAAGATACAGGGATTCCCGCCTTTATTATGATTTTTAGCAAAAGTGGCAATTTACTGATGTAATGAAGAAATCTTTTAGTATTCACTATTTTCACAGTAAAGGTAGCATGAAGAAATTTTCCTATATTATTACTGTTTAAAGATGAAGAGTAATTTATGCTGTCTTTCCACGAAGCACTATTCAACCGTTTAGATACCACACCCATGAGGTTTTTCTTTTTATTTTTGTGTGGGGAGTTGATCTCACCGCAGTTTTTATGCAGTTGTGCTGAAGACATTTGAGGAGACTTTATTCTGATCCCACGAAGAGTCTATGCTGAGGACTTGTCAGCTTCGCTTGTTTTATGGGACAGTCCTCTCTGTGCCTTATACATTCTACCGCGTTCATTTTTTCCTGGAAAGAGCAACGGAGGATATTTTCACAGTGCACTCACGTTGTTTCTTCAAAATCCCCAGAAAACGCATTTTACGGATCCAAAATGGGTGACTTTCCTAGTTCCTAGCGGTGAGAGAAAGGCAGCAAGAGTTCTCTCGTATTACACAGTAGTGTGTCTGTGTTTTATTGCTACGACACCATCTTTAGCCTTCTTTTAAAGTGTTTTTCATGACGTTTGAGGCTGTAGTGTTGTCGGAATCCTGGAATGGTAGTCTGCCTGTGCACCAGAATGTGGTAATGATAACTGTCCTGTTTTCTGCTGTGAACTCTACTATTCTTTGGCTGATGGGCGTTACAAAGCTTGATTCATTTCTAAATCTGGAAAGGAGTTCCTTTAACTTTATTTGCTGCTGATCGCTGGGTCATGGATGTATGTTTTGAAGTGATGGCCAGAATGAGGACGTCATAGTGTTGCAAATGCTATGTAAAAAAAAGACACATTAGTATTACAAGAATATCAGCGGTGTAACGTTTTAAGCAAGGAAACATTGTTTACTTAGATATAAGTGATTTAAGTTAAGGAATTATTTAGATTATAGTTTTAGTGTGTTAAGTCAATTCCATTTCCTGTTCTCTTACTGTCGGTTTGAGTGTGTTAGGGATTTCTGTCCTTTACTCACCACCATTTCTCCCTTTTTAATTGAAAGCGTTTTTTTTTTATAAGTGAATGGGGTTCTTTTATTAGGATTCTTCATTTTCAACATGATTGTGATCTTCAAGTAACTGATTCATCATTTTCTCTCTTTAAATAATAGTTATTTATAATATGTCAGTTTAGCATTCCTGGTTTCTATAGTCTTTAAACGGGGAATAAACCTACTCAGTACCCGGTTTCTTAGCTCGTGTCCTGCCTCAGCTTCAGAAAGAAAAGGGACAATTCATCTGTAGTAATAAAATCCGACTGGATCTTGTTTGTCCTCCCCCGGGTGACAGTAGGCAAGACATGACATAGTCACCCTACCCCTGCAAACAGGTTTGTCAGCCTCGGGTGGGCGAGGAAGATAGGGGAACGGAAGGGTAGGGGAGACATCCGCCCTCCACCTACAAACCTATTTGTCTGCCCCAGGTGGGGGCAGGGTAGGTAGGGGATTGGGACTGTAGGGGAGACAGCAGTGCCAGGTTCCAGTGTGCGTAGCGAGCCAGCAAGCTCGTTTTTAAATAAACCGCCTGAATATTGTTCCCACCTGGTTTGCCTCGTGGATAGATACGATAAGAGGTCCAGGCTGGAATAGTAAAAAAAAAAAAAAAATATTCTCTCTCTAAAATATTTGTCATAAAAATGTTTAAACCACATTGCATTTGTTGGAATTATATTACTTAGTACTCTTTAAAAGCATTGCGTATAATAATCAGTACCTGAAAAAGCTATTCTATATAAAAAGCGTATAGCAAAAGATTATACAGAATACCTGGAATTCTGTGAGACTACTTTTTATTTCATTGGTACCAAATATATTGACATGTCTTCATAATATTACAATGAATATAAATTTAAGTTGTCTTAATAATATTACTTTCTTAATTTAAAAACTTTTAAGAAAACGAAAAAGTTTTCTACTTCTGCCATTCTTTTTTTTCTTTCCTTTGCGATCTCTAAGTAACCTCAATAAACGGTTTAATACTTGCTTTGTATGCAATTGTTTTTAGCAGCATAACTTATTACACGTGACGCTGCTGTCATGGGTGTTTGCGTCCTTTTGTCTTCAGCTCGAGTAAACAAAACCTCAGAGCATTGTTAATCTGGCGGCTGTCTCTGCCCAGCGTCCCTCGGGAGGGAAAGTTAGCCATCCAAGTCCTTCGGCCTTAAGACTTCATGATCCCCAATTCTTAAGCAAAAAATAAGTAAAACAAGACGAAGAATTAATTTCTTTTCGTGACCAGGATGACGATGAGAAAAGAATGGGTGTGGTAGAAGACTGGATGTTAGAGTAATTCAATATATTTAAAATAATTATAACAAAAACTGGAAGAGAGATTGGAATAATTATGATTTTACATTCTATGATGAGTGATGATATTAATGCACGTATTTCTTATATTATAATCCTTGATTTTCTTTTGAATATGACCATCAAGAATCTCGCCAATTTTCAAGAGAGAGAGAGAGAGAGAGAGAGAGAGAGAGAGAGAGAGAGAGAGAGAGAGAGAGAGAGAGAGAGAGAGAGAGGCATTGATATTTTTGCAACTTTTCCTAACATAAAAAAAATAATGCCAGTGTACCAAAAATTGAATTAATGAGACTTCAAGGTCAGACAGTTAATGTAAAATGGAAAATATATGTTGAATATATTCATGTTTTTCCCTGAGCATAGTTTGATGAATAGGATCATACTGAGATGAGGGTGACGTTCTCAATATTGCATTAGTCGTTTTAAAATAGTCTTTCTTTTGTAAATTCTTCTTTTGAATTAACACTGAACTGTATATTAAGCACGAAGCAAATGTCTATGTCTTACAATGAAGAATTACCGTATAATTTAGATGTATTTTTTCAATATTACAGAGATTGATCCAACTAGAGGCAAACCAGAGTGTACAGACAAAGTATGTACTGGAAAGTTATGTGAAAAGCATGTCGATATGACAAAAGTTGTGCTCCACAGGGAGTTTATCATGGACGGTGCTTGTTTGTAGCACTTTCAGTAAGACATGTCTTAACTTCGATTGGGAGTGGCTTAGTAAATGATATTGCTGGGTTAGGGGCCTGAAATCTTTGTAATTGCTTTTGTTACTTTTTTCTTAATTGGCAAACACAAAAATAGAATAACCTAAAAGCAAGCGTCATAAAACAAATGATCCATGTAATAAAATGAACATAATATCTCCTGTTACTGGCTAGTATAGCAATGGAGTATTTCAACAGATATTAGTGGGTTTCCGATTAATCTGGATCTCAAGGTGGATTAATCAGAAGGAAATATTCTAATCCAATAATCATTACTGGTAAAAAGGAAAAATCGATTTCCAATAATCTTACCTACAAAGCTAAAATTTCTAGGGAGATTTTAATTCCAGAGTGGATAACAGGAGTCCACTAATGTTTGAAAATGTGACCTAAACAGCATAGCATAAATACCTTCCTTCCAATCGATAATGGAAGCTTGACTCACAAGACCTAGCTTTGTGACAGTTTTAGATGATATGTGTCAAGTGTTGCGATAAAAGAAAATTCTGAGTTGAAGGTGACAGCAAGTACCGTTAAAAGTTCAGTGCTACCTATTCAAAGTAAGTTATGGACTCGGAGTATGAAAGAGCTCATTTGTTCCAGGTCTATTCCAGATCACGGCTAAGGCCAGCAGAAACCTTATTTTGTTTTTGAAGGGCATACCCGACATGAGAATCTCATCCTCTGCATACCGAGCATACCGAGAACACTGACCAGTCACGTACAGGGGAAGAATGGATTTATATTCATTCCAAGCATCATTGACAGCAACTCTGTTTTACTAAATATTAAATAAATAGTAGATATCACTAAAAGGATGAATATTGGACCGCTATTCGTGCAATGAATATTCCAGTAACACTACGGGGCAGGTACTGTATTGTAGTAATTTCTGCACACCAGGAAGTTACCATCTGCGGAACATAAATGAGATTATGGATTGAGTAGAAAAGGAACCCTAACCCCTTTTTTATTTATTGTTTTAGTAACAGGATAATTTCATCTGGATTCTCTTAACTACAACTCTCAGTAGCATCTATATTTTTTGAATACCACTAAAAAAAACTTCTCTTGAATAGTGGCACAGAATAACTAGCCTTAGGAGAAAGAACTTCATCAGAAGACTGTTTAGCCTTAAAGACCATATGGAGTACATTACCTTTTTCATTAGGGTTGGTTTACAGATTCCCTTCATTAGCACTATATTAGAGATGATGGATTTTAATTTGCTCCACCAAATATGAGGCAGAATTATTGTCTTAGATAAATTTCAAATGTATTATTATATTTATTATTATATTCCAACAGACCAAAGCAGAAAATATTTGCTTTCATGATACTTCTGTGAAATTATGGTAGTGAACTATGTACAATTTCAACTTATATATAATGTTTCACTTGTAAATAGAAGGCTATATAATGAACAGTCAAACCAAGATTTTATTATCACTAAATTTTAGATTGTTTTCCTGAAGAATGATATGAAGAGAAATTTCAAGTAGTCTCTCATTTACTTTTTTTTTGGGGGGATTAAGATTAAAACTGATATCAGGTAACTTTAGAACTGTCTTCAGTTATCTCTCAGCTACAAAGGGCTTTAGCTCTTTAGTATTTTTTCATATTTTGAAATGCTGTGACCTGAAATTCCAATACATTCAAATACTTTTGCCTTTATTATTGCTGAAATATATATTATAACTATATCTGCATAGTAAGTACCATATTTATGAGTGGAACCCTTCATTAGCTGATGACAATCAGAAGACACTAAAGAGGTCTTAAAATGAGTATGTAAGAATAATATTTCTTTTGAAACCATTAATATAGAATTCTTCACTCCTGAGATTGTCATAGCTTTGAGATGAAACAAGAACAATAATATTTGGAAAACAAATTTCAAGTATTAAATTTCCTAAGAGTCAACATTCTTCAGGTCATTTTCTGGGAGGAAAGATGTTTTGGTGTTATAGAGATATTAAAAACGGTGTACTGTTGTAACGATGAAATTACATTCACACTTTTATAATTTATCAACAATGCTCTTCATCCTTTATTTGTTGATAGTCTTTAAATGATTTGAAATTAATCTATTATGACTATATATCTTAAACCATACGCATTATTCTACCCTTAAAAAAATAGAGTGAGAAAATCAAATAAAATGTCATATTATAAGCTCTTTTCACCAACTCTCTTGTTCCTTGGTCTGCACAATGTTCTGAGAACCTTTTGCTCTTGTTACCATTTGACAACGTCTACACCCTTTACATTTAATCTTAAACTTGTAAAACAATTGATTTTGAGTAACCTCTAGGTAGCACGCCTTTTCCACTGCCACATTGTCCATCCACTATCAATATTTCTGCAACATCGTACTTTCTTCAAAAAAATATTCCATACACAAACTGATGAACATGATCATAAGGGTATGTTCTTCACTTGCTCTATATGTTCAATGTTATGGGCATCTACTGAACATGGAGATACTGTCCACAAGAACACAAGCTGAAAGTGTCTGTGAACAAGAACTGAAGATGTAAACTTGACAGACCCTAAACAGAAATGAAGGTTTATATTCAACAGTATACAAACAGATACTAAGTCGGCTTTTGAAGTCCAGAATGAATGATGATAAGAAGGATGAAACTGTAGCTAGGAGGCACTGGAGGAAGCTCCTGAAGAACTGGATGGAAAACCCTGGCTCCTCTACAGACAGAAGAGATATAAAGACCCACACTGACTACATCTATGTTTTTGACTCTACGATAATATACTGTGTATTCTCAAAGGACCGGGGACCCCAGAGAGAGGCACCTTCAAATCACAACAAAATAATGCATACCACGGCAAAGTTCTGAAAGAATCGGAATAATGGCAACGATCAAGAGAAAGTGTACAGCCTCAGGATACAATACCACTTGAAAAACGAAATTAGTGGGACTACAACACTTTTTTTCCTGCTACAGTAATGCAAAATTCTGAGGCAGTTTAAAATTTTTGCTAGCAACAGCGGTTTTGCTGACCCGATCTGTTGACGAGATTTTTACTTCCCATTCAAGGATGTTCTGTAGAAACTATTCGCACGGAAGCAAATGTGCTTACATGCGAGAAAATGAACCACTTTATATTCATTGTTTACATCTCTATTTCTCCAGAAATCTCGTGTAATCAAAATTTAGCAGAGTTAACAAAGAATATTGTTGTTCCCCTAAAAGGCAGTAAATAACAGCCAGCAGAATACTATGCGTGTAATTGTCTTTTCAATATAATAATTTTTCGATTAATAAATTCTACCCTTTTAGTGACGGAGGTGGTAACATTGAAAAGAATAATAAAACTGTGGGTTTTATCTATAGCCAGTGGATAACTATTACCTGCAACGGTATTTAGAGTCTGCCTGATATTCAGGGAAGATATGACTTGCAACTATTGAGAATTCCGTTATAAATTTCTTACATAAACGGTTTGTCAAACAGACAAGCATTGAAATTAAAAAGCTGTCCCCTGCAAGCAAATAGTGCCTTTTACCAGACATCAATGTATGCCAAGCGAAAGTTAAATTATTTTTTGACGAACAGAAAGCCAAAAGATGTCACAGATGTTTATGCACAAAAGTACAGATAGCACAGTCCATTTAGACTGAAAGTAGATATGATAGCTTACGTTTGATGCTGGATTATTTATGGACATATGTGAACAACCAATGAACTTTCATCACATCGAAGTGAAAGAATTAGAAACTTTGAGTCCTCTAATTAGTACCTTGTTCGGAGCTTATTTTATCCGTTCATTTGTCATAAGCAGTTGTTTTTGATATGTGAGTAACCAGTAAAAAGGAAATATCCGAACACCAAATAGCAATTTAAAAACTTCATCCATTTTTAATAAGAAAAAAACTTTCAGTTGGTAATTGAAGTTATTTTCCAGTAGATCATAATTTTTACGTTTACTTTATTAAGAAGTCATCATATGAAGGTTTTAGTCTTGGGAAAATTGGTTATTAAAGAAAGTTCTCTGGTGACGTAATAAAGCCTGGTGGGGTTAAGTTTGCCTGACACTGTAACATATACCCTATTATTTTTACCGAGAGAGAGAGAGAGAGAGAGAGAGAGAGAGAGAGAGAGAGAGAGATTGTTGGGATTATGATTACAGCTACTGAAACCGCAAAGTCCTACTTAAATGTTTTTTTTTTTTTTTTATTAGTTGTAACTTACAAGGTGTACAAAGACAGTGCATGTTTCAGAGTTGTTGATAAAAGAGAATAACTCCAACCACTCAAAAAGCAAAGGGAAATTTCCAGTGCCTTCTCCCTCAGCGGGTTAACATAAGGCCACATCCATTCCTAAGGGTTAGTATACATGGAAAATATTGTTCAACCCTGACGTGAACAGTTACTAATTAAATGCTCTACTTCAAAGAAAGCTTCAAGTTTTTATCTTCATGTGAGCTTCTCTCTCTCCCCCCTCCCCCCACCTTCTCTCTCTCTCTCTCTCTCTCTCTCTCTCTCTCTCTCTGTCTTCCTCACACATACACAAGCATACATGACACAATATAGATACTAGATTCTTTAATACGATTGTGCCTTTGTCATTGTATGAACGAAGCTGAATTAACTTAAATATAATCTAAAGAGAAACCTGAAATCACTTCACAGTAAGCTTCAAACGGATGTCTAAAAAGACTCAGTTAAAAAATTAAAATTATAATTCTTGTTGTAATACGATGTAACGTTTTTTCTTACTTAGGCAAAGTTTGTAAACCTAATTTCATAGGCTCAAAATCCGGGAAAATAATGAACATCAAATTCGTTTTTGCTGTATTATGTAAAGTATATTATGAGTTCTCTCTCTCTCTCTCTCTCTCTCTCTCTCTCTCTCTCTCTCTCTCTCTCTCTCTCTTTCTCTATGTATATACATATACATACTGTATATACACGAACACACACACACATATGTGTGTCTTAATTATTTTAATTCTATAGATTGTTTTTTCAGATAAGTAATAAACATTTCCCTTCTTGGCGAAATTCATCTCGTCATGTGGGCTTACTATTTTTTATGTTCTTTTTTTAATACTGCGATAAATTCAATATCCTCATATTTTTAATAATTATGATACGAGTTTACTTTCATAGATCGACAAAAAAATATCCCTATTCAAGTTCCAGATGGAGATAAAAAAAGTGTTCCCTTTTTCCTTTTGCCCTAATGCCCAGATACGGGTACGAACATATTAAACTGTAAGTCATCAAAAAGGCACTTCATCGTAGTCTTACAATTTGAATAAAACAAAACAAAAAAATCTTTAACACCCACTTTATGGTACATATTGCTTACGACAAAATAAAGAATTTGGATGACACTGTTTGAACAAGTAATGTCTCATGATAATTGCTGGACTACAAAGCAACTCTGAAGTAGTCAATGCTGTGTAAACGTCCAGCACTTTGGTCCCTTCCTCTTCAGTTCATCTTTTTGACCTTTCAAGTTTGGCTTTTTTTATCATAATGCTATAGATTACAATAATTCTGCTTTAAAACTGCACCAAAATCAATATAGGAGCTTGAAAACCACATTTAAACAGACTAATACAAAAATGGAGCGTAAACGCTATCGCTACGAGATGAAAGCGTTGCGATTGTAACATTGTACACTAAAAAGGACTTTAGAGCTTCCATTTTGTTACACTGTATTCAAAAGAGTCTACCTTTTTATCAATACTGCAAACAGTAATAGGATTGTTAATTAATACTACTATTTGGTTGTTTTTGTCGAAGGAATCGCATTCGTTTTATCATCATGAAGGAGTAATGTGGAGAGAAGAAATGCATACTCTGCACCCTATAGCACCATCCCAAGAGATTCCTCAGTATTGCTCATACAAGATGTTTCGACACGAAAGGGTCATTTGGGGAGAAATGTGATACCTACAAAATCCTATGTCAGGGCATCTGGGCTTACAGCAAAACCCCCATAAACTTCCCAATACAGGACCGTTTCCTTTTCATCGCTGCAGATGGTTGCTGTTGAACGGTCTCTCCACGGAAGAGAACGTCATTCCTTCATTTTACCACATACCTTTATACGTAAAGTCTACCGAAACATTTTTGTAGGCATATATTATTCACAGGAATCATTTATTATTTAAAGCTTCTGAAACACTTTAAAAGTCAGTTTCAGCCGATTCCTCACACTGTCTAGAATCGACTATTGATTAGGTGAATAAAAATGTTAGGGTGAGAGAGTGCTGTTAAAATGGAGATATATTTGTAAACATCCTTCTGGCGGGAGTCGTACGGACGGTATTAGCCTTCCAGTCTCAGCCAGCCTCTTGAGTGTTGCCAGCCCGTTTAACAGCGACTATCTCCAGGAATGAAAAGGGAACAGGTCCCGTATTAGGGAGTTTATGGGGGTTTTGTTGTAAGTCCAAATTCCCTGACACGGGATTTTATAGGTCTCACATTTCTTCCCAAACAAATATTTCGTGTCGATCTTCTGGCATGAGCAGTTGAAAGTGCAAACGAGAAGTGTTGTGAAACGTCAGCACAATAAACTGTGAAATATATTGAGCTTTCCTTCGTTAACAAGTATACCAGTATATAAATAAATATATATATATATATATATATATATATATATATATATATATATATATAATATATATATATATATATATATATATATATATATATATATATATATATATGTGTGTGTGTGTGTGTGTGTGTGTGTGTGTGTGTGTGTGTGTGTGTGTGTGTGTACATATGTATGTATGTGTGTGTGTGTGTGTGTGTTTGTGTGTGTATGTGTGTGTGTGTGTGTGTTTGTGTGTGTGTGTGTAATTTATAGAACAACGCCCTCTTAACTTCTCGAATTCTTCACGCTTTTTTGGATACACTTGTCATTACAAAGCCTTAAGATCCATGAGCAAGAAATTGAAATGGTTGAGATGTCCGGTAGAGGTCAGGTCGGCAACGTGACCTCGTTGTGATTATGGAGACACGGGTTCCTTTCCCGCTACCGGACATCTCAACCACTTCAGTTTCTTGCTCTTGTATCTTAAGGCTTTGTAGTGACAAGGTTATTCAAAGAAGCGCGAAGAATTCGAGAAGTTGAGAGGGCATTGTGACTATTACAATTACATATATAACTGGTAAAAAAGTGACCAGAACACACACACACACACACACAAACATACATATATTTATATATAAATCATATATATATATATATATATATATATATATATATATATATATATATATATATATATATATATATATATATATAAATCTACAAGTTCTTCTGCCTCTCTCCCATTGAAAATTATTAATGACCCTAAACTTACAGGGGATTATCTCTTCGATAAAGCGCAGCATATTTCACTGCTGCCAGAAGTAATGGCTTCAGAAATGAAAAGAAATAATGACAAAAACACTGGGGACCTACTGCTTTTGAAGGGGTGTCTCCATATACTTAAATTTAAATGTGAAGTTGTTGAAGTTAACGGGCACAGTCATGCAGATATCACAGATTCACCTATTTAAATTAGAGTTGAATAACACAAAGCAAATTGTAAATAAATTGTTAATTTTTAAGGTATTTTCATCTCCTGCCTACACGTTTGAAGCGAGCAGAAGGCGGGAAGTCAATCACAAACTGGTCAGGGCATTTCGTATATCTGAGATCGAGACACGATTTTATAGTACAGTATATTATTTTCAAGGATTTCTTCAACCTTGTAAGCAACAATGATACTTCAATACTTTCCTCTGAATTCTGTGAATATAAGTTAAGTACTGTGAAGAGTATGTTTATATTAATAAGAATAAGGTGAAGTTCATCTGCACTCATTAATAAGACACATGAGCGCAACTTTTTTGTTGTGATGTAGTCAGTCTTAGAAATCTCATTAATGTCTTGTTTTCATACATTATAGATATTGATATAATATAATCAAATTATTAAAAACAAAAATGCTTACATTGTTTACCTTCGCTTCGAAAACAATTGTTTTTTTTTCGTATGTGTGTGCATTTAAGTACAATGTAAATAAACGTAAACCAATGCCAGACATATCTTGTCAAAAGCATTATGCAAATTTGTGTTCTTGATTTACATTACTTTATTTTCCTTTTCTTTCCCTACTAACGGAGATACTTCTGTAGTAATCATTTTTTGCTTGTTTGTTTTTCCTAACCTACATAAATTCGTATCTTTAAGACAAAATAGTATTGCTCTCTCGGATTTCATTTATTCACCAAAATTATGATTGCAAAGTTAGTTGAAGGTTCCTCTTCAAGTTTCTACTTCCCTGATGAAGCTTCCGAAGCAGATGAGGACTTGAAACCTCCGCAATTGCTATTGCGAGGAACAAGGGAAAGTGAAGTCATATACCTTCGTGCAACTGAAGCCGCTGTGATAGCTTTCTAAGGCAATTAAAGTGAGAGAGAGAGAGAGAGAGAGAGAGAGAGAGAGAGAGAGAGAGAGAGAGAGAGAGATTCCAATGCTAGTCTGTGGAATATTGAAGTTGGTTCTTCGAAAAAATGAGTGGCAAAAAGAAAAAGACAATGGAAAATGTTCTGCAAGTGAAAAGGCTCATGTTTAAAGAAAGTGTATTTTGCCCTAAATATTTCATCAAATGTTAACATTATACAAGAACAGATCCCAAATCTCATTTTTTGTCATACTATAAAAATAAAAAGCACATAACAAGAGATGTAAAAATCTAATTCCTCAGTATTTGATCCGAGTACAAGTTTCAGACTTGCACATCTCATTTTTCGCCTTTTATATTTACTCTGTTCATTATTGAACCTGATCTATTGCCACGATCTTTATGACCAACTATAATTATCCACTTTAATCTCTCTAGTGTAAATCCTTCGTGATGCTCTTTTAATTTGGTGTTCTATAAGTTCCCCAAACATTTATTTTGCAAGGATCAATAACAGGTCATTTACTACACACCTGATTTCATTCACTTGGAAAAAACTCCTTGTACTTTGAAAAAAAAAAAAAAATCACAACCATAAAGGTTTCAATTTCCAGTAAGA
>NC_089785.1:1099396-1111896 GCF_040412425.1 Macrobrachium rosenbergii
GTTCTCAACTCTTCAAAGGATACATATCGTTTGTGATATAAGGCTTTGGATAAACATCCCTTTAGGAATTCCAATAAGGCGTTCATAAAAGCCTTCCAGACCAGGGGCTCATGTGTGTAATGAATTTCCAATTAACACAATTTCTTCAAGGTATGACTTTACTCTCTGGTTCATCCATAATTTCAGGAATTATTAAATCCAACAAAATTCTACCATTGTCAGATATAATCAGACTCAGCAGAGAATGATATGCTACAAAGCGTCGAAAGCCAGTCGGAAATCGAAGCAGTCATGGAATGAGTCAATCTAAATGAACTGCCCTGCTCGTAGTACAGGTAAATAGACATATAAAGACCTTTCTCCTCCAAGCCAGTCTCATGATCAAAAACATTAATAGCACCAGTATAATCAATCTACTGATTGGAAAAGATCTATCATATCTCACTCTTCTGTGGGTAATGGTGGAGGAGGAGGCAAACACAACTGTTTCTTGTTAACTTCCTGACACAAAACACTTTGACAGAATCGATTTGATAACTTGTCGCTTTCGGTACTCCAAAAGTTTCCTCCCAACAATACCAGTACAGAATTGACACCACAATGGTGATGATGTTCGGTGCAAATGTTCAACTATCAACACGGTTAAATAACTTCTGGAAGGCAATAACATTGGGCACTGGAGTATCATAAGACATGGAAGCGTTTTTCATGCGACCCTGAGACCTAATTTCAGATTTTCTCATCAACAAAATAAGTTCAACGATTACAGAAATTTTGCATTATCCATGGACACTCCATGTGAATTCTTATCACGGAGGTACATTCCTTGGTAGTAGAAAAATGTTGCTTCTGTCTGGCGAGGACAAGTGCTTTCTCATTTCGTTAACAACAAACTTAGAACCTTTACTGCATTTATTAAGAAAAAGCAATATTGGACTCATGACGTTTCTACATAACTCATTTTTTTCTATAAGATTTTTGTTTATTTAAGATTATGAATAAATTCTGATCTTAAATGCCAAACCATACAAAAAATAGTTCTACTGTGAACAAAGAAGCTTTGTTTAAAGAAAAATACACCTGTGTAAGTTGTTTTAGTAAAAATATGTTTTACACTATATGTTGCATTGTGCGTTTTATGAGGGTCTAGGAGCGTATGCATCTATTATTTATAAAAATTGTAAAATATGAACAGATTTACATTTACTCACTCCCCAATCGAAGAATGAAAATTTGATATAGGATGAAATATTCCACTTACAGATGTGGACTGAAGAATCTCTGTAATATTTCGGATTCTTAGCCGGCAGATCATGACTGAATCTTACTGAATTTATACTGTTACTAGAACCACAGAGGACACAGCACTTTGTCTCAACAGATGAAGTTGGAGAGGAGTTAAACGTGATTATGCCTGATGATGCTGGGTTTCATAATCAGACAGGTAGGACAGTTGTTTTGTTACAATCACATCAGAACACAGATCTACCAGCTACCAAGGTTTTATGAGACAGCTTCTACTGTATACCAGGTCTGAAAAATTACTTTTTAGTTTTCTGTAAAAGAAAACTATCAGATGGCTATTTGTCTGTCCATCCGCACTTTTTCTGCCCGCCCTCAGATCTTAAAAACTGCTGAGGCTAGGCTATAAATGGTATGTTAATCATCCACCTCCAATCATCAAACATGCCAAATTGCAGCCCTCCAGCCTCAGTAGTTTATTTGTTGGAGGTTAATCCTAGCTACGATCATGCGTCTGGCACCCCCATAGGTGCCAACAATACAGTCCACCACAGGTGGCTGAAAGTTTCATGGGCTGGATGATTTTTATGGTTGTGGCTGAGAGTTTGCTACAGCATTATACGCTGTACAGAAACTCGACTGAGCCGCATTATTATGACCCATGTTATGTGAGCCAAGTGCATCTCCATCTCTTGGTATGTAGGTTTCTTTAATGTTAATTTCTCAGCTCTCTTTCATATTATCTGAATCTCATGTAAGCGTTTTCACCTGATTTTTCATATAAAAAACTAAACTGTAATCAAGCGGTACGGTCCAGGTATTTTCATGACGGTAATGTTAATATTCCAAGCACACGATCGTAATCCCCGAGAAGTTTAAATGCTGCGTATTCATCCATATATACGTTTACTTTTAACATATCTCGGTAAATGGTTCCGAAATATCGTTGAACACTAAGAATAAGTTAGTGTTTTTGATAATAGTTCGAAATATCGTTGAACACTAGAATAATGGTTCAGATAAGTAAATTCGAAATATCGTTGAACACTAAGAATAAGTTAGTGTTTTGATAATTAGATAAATAAATGGTTCGAAATATCGCAAACACTAAGAATAAAATAGATCATGGTTCGAAATATGAATACTAAGAATAAGTTAGTGTTTTGATAATAGATAAGTATCGAACTTCGAAACTTAAAAAACAAGTAAAAAATTAGCGGAAGATTCTTCAGCGCAATGGAGTTTTCGGTACAGCTGCTACGGCGTATAATCATGGCCACCGAAAACAGATCTATCTTTCGGTGGTCTCATATAATGCTGTATGAGCCACGGCCCATGAATCTTTAATCATAACCCGGTGGTATCATCTATATCGTTTGCCAGATGCACGATTATGGCTCACTTTAACCTTAAATAAAATAAAAACTACTGAGTCTAGAGGGCTTGCAATTTGGTATGTTTGATGACTGGAGGGCGGATGATCAGCATATTACTTTCTAGCCTCAGTAGTTTTTAAGATCTGAGGGCGGACGGACAGACAAAGCCATTACAATGGTTTTCTTTACAGAAAATAAAACACAAATTGGGAGCAAATGTATTCAAGAAACACGTGCAGTTTCGGAGCGGTCTGCCTCCTCATCGGTGTTGGGTTTAGTGTCTACACAATGACGAGGAGCATGGCGCTCCGAGGTGAAAGCATTTCGTAAAACATTTGCTCTCCAATTAGTGTTTTTTTAAGTTGTTGTTATTTAACCTCTCTGTGAGACAACATTTAAATTCAACAGTGTCGTGGTAAATGCTTTATCAATCTCATCTATATCCATATTTTAATTTTTGTTACTATTCCAAAGGCAGGTAGCATTAAATGCCACTGTTATGTAGCGTTTTCAGAACAAATACTTGGAAACCTTTTTTTGATGTCTGAGAATAAGAAGTCAATAGCCCATGCCTAGTTGTCTTCTATAAGTGATCTGAGTTAAACATGAAGTCAACTGTAGATTTATTGTGTGCGGCCGACAGTTACAGGTTTGATGGTAATTACATTATCCATTTCGGCATGTACCAGCTGCCTCCTTTCTTGCGTGCGTGGTAGATAGGCTTTCAAAACCAATCATAGTGAATGTGCTGGATTTCAACCTGTAAATCTATCTTGATACTATCTTGAAGAGGTAACTAAAAGAACCTGGTATTGTTGTTACTGTATCTCCGAAAATACGAGAAGTCCATTTCCCAGGGATACTGGTAGTGCCTGAAATGTCTTTAGTTCCCACAGCATGGCTTTCTGTGCCAAAGTTCTAACAAAATGTTATAAATTAATATTTAATCATACTAACTGAAAATTATTTCCATTTCCTTTTTGCTTGTTTCTGGAGAGAGCATAGTAGTATTTATCACAAAATTTCAGTTTCATTGCTCTCCTTCTCGGATCAGTTATTTTGGTTTGAAAAAATGCTCACTGGTCATGGTAATTTTACTGCTGAATGTCATTGACCTTATAAGTAGAAAGTTTTATTTATCTCCATTTATGTTTCAAAGAGTATCTTTGCATGCAATTTTCATTTATTTGCATTGAAAGAGACTTTAATCAGTCCAAATAGATAGTCTTATTTCTCTCACTCCCAACTTACACACACACACACACACACACACACACACACACACACACACAGTGCACAGTGCTATTTAAAAGAGTACTTTTGTAAGTCTGTAATGCTCGTGTAACAAAGTCTCAGTTCCACAGCTATTTATTTACATAATATAGAAGAAATTAATTATTTATTACTTGTTTTTTCATTTATTGTATTCCTGTTAAAGTTACAAATGACCAATAAAGTGTATGGACAAATGTACCATTATGTGATATCAAATACTGTTAGTATATTCCAGTGGCTGTCAGAGCTTTAGACCACCATTGCTCTTGTGGAATTCTTGGTCATTCAGAGACACGCAGTCATGTAGAATGGGTGAATTGATAGCCTTCGACTCTTTCCTTCGTTGCTGTTTTTCCGTAAGATTTATTTCATCTTCCCGTTTGTTTTTCTTTCCTCAGTTTTTCTATATTTGTCTCTATACTGGGAGTACTTTTGTGAGTAATAATGATAAGAAAAACGACATTACTACATTAGAGCAACATGATAAACAAAATGAAAGTAGTTTAACATAAGTATTTATGAATTCCTTCTCCACCTTAATGGGAAGAGTGCATATGATGGTCAGCAGCAGAGGTGCTAATATTTGTTGGATATGGGTGACTTGCAGCCATGAATCACGCTCTTGTAGTTTCAGTTTGTTCCTCTACTTTGTTGTTATTACACTCACTTTTTAAAACCAACTTCAATCATTTACGAAGTTGGGAATGCAAATAATTGCTACGCTAACTTCGGAATGACATCCCTCCAATGGTCAGTAAGGTTATTATCTTTGAAGTATGAGATCCACACTCATATCCAGAGTTAATACCTGTAAGTGAAATTCATTGTTGGCATTCTCCATTTTCAATCAAACGACGTTACAATCCAGTAAGGTATGTGCATTTCCCCAGGCGCTCAACGTTTTTCACTTGGTATTCAGGTGCCTCGTGTAAGGTCATTAGATCACATCTGAGATGATTTTGTCTCCTACTTCCAGTTGCCGAAGTTTGAAAGATAATCTTGAGGGCATGATAGGTTCTCAGGCATGCACTTCCTCTACTGTGCCTATTTATGCATTTTTTTTTCTTGTATGAATGGCAGGTTTCAGCCCGAAAAGTTAAAAACCTACCTTGGCGTTTATCAATACCCGTTTGCCAGCTATGTATTTATTGACTTCTCAGATACCTGTCGACCCCAAATACCTTGGGGTCGATATTGCTACTTTGGAAACACTTTAATCTTTTTTTAATACCTGATATGAGTGATAACACATATTTGCAAGGTAGGAGAGGGGACAAAAGCCCTAGCATTATATTTCAGTAATCTGTCTTGATTGCGCATCAATTATTGCCAGAGAGGATTTCTGTTTAATACTGTCGCTAGAGGAGAATATAATTTTTGCATATGTTTGTAATTATGAATATTTCTTATTGCCTTCACTGAAATCACAAGTCTTTGCTTTATGGCAGTTTGGGCCGATTCAGTATTATGAAAAGAATTACCGAAATGTTTACAAATTTGTTTGCATACGTGTGAACTTTAAATAATTAGATTTTGTGGTCTAGGTACCAACCCAAAATATTTGAGAATAAGATATAAACTGGAAGAATAAATATTATTACCCTGTGGCCATTGCATACCGACTTAATTTCATACGTTTTATGGATGAAAGTGCACACATGCACATGTGTGTGTAAACTAGTTAGGGAATAATTCATTCCCTTGAATTTATCACTAACTAATATATATGATGCCGGAGAGCATGGGTTTATGTAAATAAATCAACAAAATGAAGCAAATATTCGAAACTGAATCTAAATGTTGGTGTAAAATCGATATCAAGAAAAGAAAATCGTCATACAAAATACAGGACGGTTCTGAAAAAAAATAAAGAGGATAACTTTAAATAATGGAAACTTTTTCCGGCTGTGAAGTGAACTGGGCGAGAAGCCTTGTTCCAAGTACGCCATTATGCAAATGAGAGATATTTTGAGACAACAGAGAACGCCCCAAGAAAACGAAGCAATGTAAGTGGGAAAACACAGGTTCAGGAAATGCCATACTGTAGGTAATGGCGCACAGAAAGTATATTAGTTTCAACTAGGTGGTGGATAAATTCAGAAAGGCATACTGAAATGCAATTGTTCTTGGATGACTTGGAACTCTATGCTGTGTAAAACTGCAGCTTACTTCTGTTAATTACTCTTCCCACTGTAATGCACATACTGAAAATATGCGTATATAAGAATAGTTTGAAATTTGTGTTTCAATACCCAACCGATTTGTGAATGTTCAATATCTGTAGAATTTTTCCCTTATTTTTTGTTACCCCTTACTACTCGTTTAACTTTCTCTGTAAAAATGTTATAGAAAAGCAAGTATGTTTAGAATATCAGTAAGAGAAATCTTCTCAAATTCTGGAAAAACAAGATTGTGAACAAACGCCTCTAAAAAATAATAAATTAACCCTGACAAACAGTGGAATCAATCATCCACAATTCTTTACAGGAGCAAATTTAAAATTGAGTTCTTTTCACGCAATCCTGACATCGCTGAAAGTTGCTGATCATTGATATGAGTAAATCACAAGCCTCAGTGGCAGGAGTATAAATACTATGAAAATATGGGGCATAGAATATCTTTTTTTCGGAAAACCATTTGTATTTCAATTAAATGTAAAATCGGAATATGATGGTATTCGAAAAAATCTACTGAATGATTTTCATTTGACATTCATCACATATTCCATGGCTATTTCGAAAATTTTCTCATTTATGCATATCAGTAGAGAAATATATTTAAGCTGCAACAAATATATACTTACGCAACACATAGCATTTTCTGAAATATTGGTGATTGCAAAAGGATGCCGAACGAACTAAGTGCTTATTCATCGTCAGGAAATACAGCTGCCACTTGACTAAGCTTGCACGATAAAATATTAAAGATAGTTTTATCATTTTTTGGTAGTTTTCCATCTTTTTCAAATAGCATAGGTTTTTAAATTACATAAGAGGATTTTTTTTTGTAAAAATAATTGAAATACTAAATTACGTGCTTTTTCGTATATTTAAAGTTATTGTGCATTTGTAATGAATTTCAGTGATTCTGAGATATGTTTTCACACACTTTTTCAAAAGGATGTACTATGGAAAACTGCCAAGAAAAAACGTTTCCTTAATAAAACCCAGATATAATGAACTGCTTTCAGAGATTCCTGAGATCCAGCTTTTATGTAAGTGTTATATCTGGTACTTTTACCTGGTAAGGTTTTTAATAAGAAATTCGCTAAAAATATTTCAGGCTACACTTATGAAATTCCTTGGAGTAACTGTGATAAGAAAATTTGGATAAACTTGAAAATCACCAGCATTAAGAATCTAACAGCTTCAATATTATTTAAATGAAACCTTTATTTCTTACAGAGGAGCTTCTTGAGAATTATTGAGTGAAGCAATTCCATAGCCCCCAATTAACGGCACAGGAAAAAGGAATTTCATAGAAGCTTGATTTATTAAGTAAAAGAGGTTGTAATGTTTCAAGCTTAAGCTCTGGGCTTTTCAAACTTGAAGCTTTTATAAGTAAAAAGTGTTTGATACATAAAAGCTAAGAAATTAGCATAGTGAGTTTTAAACATGCTTTGCAGGAGAGTCTGTATGGTCCCCTGTTCTGAGTTCTTAGTGCATGGTGTCTCAAGCTTGTAACCGAGTTATTCAGTGATTATTTCATTCCTTAATGCCATTTGTCAATTAAAAATTTGGTAGTTCTTTTTGCCTTTTCTTTAATTATTGACCATTCTTGTAAACTGTCATTTGTCCCGCGACGAAGTGTGAATAAATGTGAAAGCCATCGACATAAATTTCTTCCTCCTATTTTTCCTGTGGCATTCACTGATACTACAGTAATATGTGTATCTTCCGTGTTTTTCGTATTCGAGGAAGAAAAATGCTCACATGAATGAAGTAATTGGAGAACGGTATAGCGTTATGTTTCGGACTGTCTTCTCACTTTTATACAATAGCCGTTTTCCGAGCACCAAGTGAACTATTTAAACAGGAAGTTCCTAAAACACACATTCAAGGGAATAGAGTGCATCGAGTTCTGGCTATGTCGAGGAAGAGTGTGCCTTTTCTGTGAAATACGATCTTAAGATATAGCCGATCGTACATGTTGTCGATTTTCAGTTTATTCTTATTATTTCATATTAATATCTCTACCTTTATTCATAGCATCCATATTCCCCATTTTATCACTTTCCAACACTTTTTTTTTTTTTTGTTTTTATAGGATTTTGGCAAACGCAAGTGAGTGTCTTTTGAATAATTTTAAACTAATTACCACGGCATGTCCAACAGATGTGAAACAATGCAAAGGGAGAGTTATGGCTGGGGAGTCACCAAAAATCCCTAATTGCCAGCCGGATTAGGAACCAGTACTGCCCAGAAGCTTTATCATCGAGTTCCTCCTAAAGAGTCTCATTCCTTTAATGGCAGGGGTCGTTGGGTGACCGAATATAATTTATTCAAGCTACTGGTGAATTTCTTCATGTCGATTGTAGAGCTGCAACATTATCATGAAGAAATAAAATTGTTGCAGATATCCCTTTATCGTCTCATCTTCATTCTGCAGCGGTCACAGTCTATCATTGAATATAAATCTCTTATGGGTTAAATAAGGGCAAACCTCACATCGGTTACTAGAAGTCACACCCCTTAGGCTCCTGTGTAGTGCTTAGATGTTTACCCGAAAGCACCCAAATTGTCCCTCCGCCACATTCCCATTTCGTTTTCATGGAGTTACTACTTAGTCTACCTTGTTTTCTTATATACTTGTAAAATTAAAGCAGTATCTTTAAAGAGTATGCTTATTACCCTCGTGATAAGTACAACCAGTTCTTTATTACTTGTCAAAAGATGAAGCTAATTTATAAATGTGTCCTGTCAAAGATAATTCTCCGGAAAATTCATACCTAATGCTTCATCCAGTTTTCAAGAATAAACCATAAGCTCAGGCAGAGTTTTGAGATAAAATTCAGTCGTTGTTTCGCATTTGTTTCCTTTATGCTGTGAAAACCATGACTGACAGATCAACACATTTTCTTTTGTTCTTGGAAAAGGCAAACATTGTAAAGTTCTATACCCTGAACAGTAATTTCTGCGAGACGGAGTATCTGGTTCCATGGTTGTAGTACTTTTATCACAATTATCCTTGTGACAGTATGTAGTTACTTGTCCATTCAAAATAACCTGTGCTTCCATAAGCAAATCAGCATTGATACAATTCTTTTCATTTCTGTAGTTGTTGATATTTATGATTTCTTTTACTGAATACTCTTTTCGCCTTCCTTTGTTATAATATTGAATAAATATGCATTATTTTACTACACATTAAAGAACTATACCTATAGCTACTATCCAATAAACAAAGAAATATTTATACCCAGAATTTAGAACTTATTACTGAACTCCAATAGATGCAAAAAAGGAAAAAATCAGGGATTAGATTACACTTTCCAAGTACTTTCAAGACGAAAAAAGTCCCTACATTAGAATCTACAACACAAATATACTCTATCCAGTTAAAAACTGAGCAGATGCCTGGAATCAAGGGAATTATCTTCTAAAGACGGTACCTTAATATGGTAACTTCAGACATATGCAGGTACTCTCATAATTTCATGCAATGCCGAAAATCAAATATTTTAAGTAAAGGGAAATATATTTCGTAAGTGAATGAAACTTCAATCCCGTAAAACAAAAACACGAATTTACAGGTGATATACCATTATTTTTAAAATAGTAAACTAAGGTACCATAAAAAGTTCGGAAAGAATCCATCCTTTGCACATCAAATTTTTTTTTTTTTATGCAGAGGAGAAAAGAAAATATGTAAATTTTCTCGGTAAGTAGCAGCCTTAAATTCTGTTTCTTTTACCAGGATCATAAATTTTTGAATCCCAGCTTATTTCAACATACAGTTAGAATGCTGAAATATATCTCATTATTCTGACATGCCAGCTTTCTTAATTGCACAATAAATTCTCTTCTGGTGTAATAAACTGTATGTGTATGAGGCGAGCATAGAGGAAACGAACGAGCGAAAATTAGAAGCACTGACCACTACTGTAGGTTCGAAGAGGAAAAGATTGCAGTGGAATTAACGAAAGGAATAGTTGCTGGGTCGTATATTTGTGAAGGTGACGCGGGAATTTGTTTTCAGCATGCCAGGGAATGTGATGGATGTACTGATGCAAGAAGCCAGTGAAAGCGGATAATATGTATTGGTATACGACAGTCGATTTAATGGATTCAGTTACGTTCATTAAGAGAAAAGGCGAGTCAGAACATCTGTGGAACAAAGATTTGGGAGCATGTGAGCGGAAGAGGTTGGGCACAGACTCAGAACTGACTGCGAAAGGCATGGTTGGCAATTATTGAGATAATAACTGTTAAGATAGCATTTCTTTGTGGAAGTAAAAAGAATGAGTGTTTAATGTGAATGACTGAGAATAAAGCTGCTGAGAGACATTGCACGTGTGGCGTAAGAAATTTGGTGAAAAAATTCTACAAGAATGACAAGCCACTACTGTTAATGCAGTAGTCAATTAGCTACTTAAAATCTCCGAAAGTCTCTGTCGACAGAGAGTCAGATTCTACGTTGCTATGAGAAGAGACAAGAGAATCTCTCTCTCTCTCTCTCTCTCTCTCTCTCTCTCTCTCTCTCTCTCTCTCTTACGAGTATATTCACGGGTTGATTTTAAGACCGCAGCGAACTCACCTTATCACCTTGTTTTTACAAAGCTACTTGCTTAAATTGAAGTTAAGGACACGGTATCATGTTCATCAAATCAAATGATATTCACTTATTCCGAAGTTACCGCACGCAACACTGAAATCAACTGTGTAAACG
Source organism: Macrobrachium rosenbergii (assembly GCF_040412425.1). Classification (NCBI taxonomy): domain Eukaryota; kingdom Metazoa; phylum Arthropoda; class Malacostraca; order Decapoda; family Palaemonidae; genus Macrobrachium; species Macrobrachium rosenbergii. The sequence continues at coordinate 1,110,178 of NC_089785.1, forward strand.
CACTTATCAAATTTAAGCTTTACAACTGATTTAAAAACTAAAAGTTACGTATATCAAACGAATAGTTGTAAAGAAATAAAATAAATGAAAAGCGATCACTCTAAGGGAATTAAAGAATTAATCGTTCAGAGACGATTCAAAAGTGCAACAAACGTGAAATAATAAGAGCCATTGTCCTCTCCAAATCCAGGCACGCGCACCACACGACACAGGTATGAAATTCCTTGAACTACGAAGCTGTCCGAGTCGTTCTGCACTCGCACTTAAATATATGGTGAGGCCGGCCGGTTGTACAGAAAGTTTGAATAAAGAACTGACTTTGGAGGTTCGCTCAACACAAAAATTTACAGAAAATGATCAAGTTCGTTATTAAAGATAATTTCAGAACAAAAACACCATAACTTAAAACATAATGGTTATTTGTAACGGATTAACTGGCGGTGTGTGGCAATATGAATATGTGTGATGGCATTATCACAGCACACACAAACACACACGCACACACACTTACACACACACACACAGGGACATACACAACCCAACAATATCGTTCAGCCATTATATGTAATACCTATTACAGGGATTAAAAACACTGTATAATTAGTAAATATCATTCTCAAATAGAAATTCTGTTCCATGCAAAAACACTTCCGAAGAATTGTTGTGAAGGGAATCTTCCATAAGGAGAGTGAAGTTGTGAGAAATGTCGGGGATGCGTAGAAACGGTGGTGTAAAAGTTGGCGTTGTTGAAACGACTAACTACCCTGATTTTTTTTCTTCTTTTTTAGAAGACTTTTTGCCATGTGGAAAAGATTGGGGATGATAGGCTGATGAAATAATTGTGTACTGAATAAACGTCAAGAGTGCTGGATGGATGGTGTGAAGGAGGCACTGGAAAGAAATGACCTTAATCTCCAAGAAGCAAGAGTGTGGGTAAAAAAAAAGTTATGGTCAACTTATGTAAGAAGATTCCATGTGCAGTTGATAAACCTATTTGTGTATATATTTAAAGCATTTAATGCCATAAGAGTTTTCTTTGTAGGGGTTCATCCATGATTTATCAAGTAAAAGTAACAACAAGTGTTCTTATTTTGAAGGTTGCACGCTCCTTGTTGATAGAATAGATTCTCATAAAAACAGCGTACTTACTTATATTGACCTGTATTGCACAAACGACATTTAAAGGAATATTAAGCTCGTATCGAAAGCTTACCCGGCATAGAGCATTTAAATTCTGCGTTTGCTCCCCATTTCGGAAGTGTTGGCATCTGATGGTGAACAAAAACGGCGAGCAAAAGCATTTTTCGAGAATAGTCATTAGCTACAGTCAGAACTCAGATTTTTTGCACCTTACGGCACCATAAGTGCCATAAGGACAAACTGAGACTGTAAATACTGTAATTTATCGCTAAACTGCACAAAAACCATTTGATTTTAAAGAGTCTGGAGTTACTTATGATTTTTAAATGAAATAGTCCTCGCGAATCGTGTTACTATGAATGGAATTATTTCTATTATGAGATAACTTTACACGAGCAATAACAATTCGGAGTTTATTGATGAAAAAGTGACAAAAGTGGATATTTGCAGACGAATGATAGGTGTTTAGAAGCATACTATTAAAAACAGTAAAGGCGAGGCAGATGTACTACCATTACCAAATTCATTCTTTTTTGTAACCACATACAAGAAGATTCAGAGATGTGGAACGGTACCTAC
>NC_089785.1:1114396-1116896 GCF_040412425.1 Macrobrachium rosenbergii
TATATATATATATATATATATATATATATACAACTAACTGTGAAATACATGAATTACTGACCTCAGAGAGCAAACACGGCTAGTTGGAGCCTAACGCTGCAATGTAGATGACATCCCACTTAAAAAAGAAACAATTTTCAATCATGTGATTATCGTCGGTTTATTAGGTGCAACACGCATTGATAGAAAAGGTATTATACTGGCATGTGATGCCGTTGCGGATACTTCCGTCCCAGTGTGTTTGTTTGTGTCTAGTATTAGCAAATATGATCGATTTCATTGGTTGAGGCTGAAGTTCTTGGCTTCTGGTTATATTACACATTCTCAGAGTCTGACATGCATCGGTGTGCAGAACTCAGTATTTATTGATGCATTCTCTTTTTCCTTTGTGATTCTCTACAGACTACTTGTAACAAGGAAGCAGATTTGTATACAAACAAGTGAGAACTTCTGTCCATGGCCAGGATCAGCTTTCCGCTTAAAAATAGACACACTTCTTTAATGTTCTACTGGAAAGAAAGATGAATAAAGAGCAAACTTCCAGAAATAATGGTAACTCAATGTCATCTAATACTGCACCTCGGGGAAAAGATGTCATCAGGAAATAAATAAATGATCACACACTGAGAATGTATATTAGGCCAGTTCCGCAACCTACTGAAATTTAGACCTTTCCTGTATTCCTTCTAAAATTAAGAGTTTATTACATGAAATATATCTCTGTGGTATCTAGATATTGGCGACAGTAGAGCACAAATGAGACAAAAAGTTTCAAAAGCACCAACAAAAAGACAATAAAGTTAGAAATAAATTTTTTTTTACTTCCTCGGAAAGTAAAACATGTTTTGCGACAGGCAGGAATAAAATCGGACTCTTATGTCTGAGTGGATAACCATTTCTTCATTCATTTATAAATTTTCATAAAAATGGGCAGCTACATTTCTCGACTATTGTGATGTTTTACACTCCAGTACAATAAAATACAGTAAATGAGTTCGACGAAGGAAGTGAACCAGATGCCATCCCTGGCCACCCTGGCATGTGACCAACATCTGCCTCTGATTGGTCAGGAGATGATGACCTGATCGTGTTCTCCTACGAGCCTAATATATAACTCTGAGCACGATATCGTGCGTGGCTGCACGTTTACGATACCTAACATGAAGCTTCCCGAATTATAGAGAAAAATACAAAATTAAATTACCTTGTCTTTTTCATGTTCCGAGTTAAATGTCATGATCAACAGGATATGTTTTTCGATGCTTAACCATGTCAGATTACTCCAGTAATGGATGCGTATGCAAAAACTGGGGCAGAAAAGTCCGCAAAGGTATTACTTGATAATTTAGTACATTTTCCATCAATAAACGTTGTACTGAATAAAACCAATAATAATTATACACACACACATATTTATATATATATATATATATATATATATATATATATATATATATATATATATACACACACATATATATATATATATATATATATATATATATATATATGTGTGTGTGTGTGTGTGTGTGTGTGTGTGTGTGTGTGTTTACAGTATATATACGCATTCTGCATTAGGACAGAAAATATAATGTTTTATTACAGTTTTGAAATTTTCCTTGCATGAAGTCGAGAAAATAAACTAGAATCCATGGGAGCAAAACACAAACAAATGTTACCTTTATGGAAATAAGACAACTGATCATGCTCAAATCTAACGGAGCCTTCGCTTTGGCCTCAAAGTGTTCGACCATCTCCATTCTTTCGAATGTTCTATCCTTATTTTCCAATCTCTCTCTTTCGTTCAAGAGCCGGAATTGGCGAGCACGATTGTTAATGCATCTCAGTCTCCATCGCTTTTTCAATATATTGAATCTAAACAAGTAAAAAATGCGCCGAAGTTTCTTCGGCGCAATCGAGTTTTCTGTATAAAGTGTAATGCTTTATTAAACTCTCAGCCGCGGCCCATGAAACTTCAGCCACCTCCCGGTGATGGCATGTGCTGTTGGCACGTATAGGGGTGCCAGACGCACGATCATGGCTAACTTTAACATTAAATAAAATAAAATCTACTGAGGATAGAGGGCAGTTTGGTATGTTTGATGATGGATGATCAACTTACGAATTTGCAGCCCTCTACCCTCAGTAGTTTTTAAGATCTGAGAGTGGACAGAAAAAGTGCGGACAGAAAAAGTGCGGACGGACAGACAAACAGCCGTCTCATTAGTGATCTTTTACAGAAAGCTAAGAAAGTCCCAAGCGGAGGGGATACCAGGAAGGAGTCTCGTGTTCTGGGACTCGAGCCTGATCAATCGTTTCTCCTGACAGACTGACACATTCACCCAGCAATAGATCTCATCCGTCCACGCAGTGGCTCAGTCAGGTCGCAAGGAATGGTTAGACCAGCGAGGAAGTATTGCTTTACTTTTCTAGAGCTTTTCTCACCATTTACTATAGTTTGCTTTCTCCTTCCAGATGATGGCTGCTAAGCTGTTAACAG
>NC_089785.1:1121896-1144396 GCF_040412425.1 Macrobrachium rosenbergii
TTCTCTTTTGTATCTCGCACCCAAAATGCTTGTTTATAATTGTTTATAATTGTTTCACGTGCTACTGGAATTCTAAATTCTGTTTGATTCTGATTTCCAAAACCGATTGGTTTGGTTCCCTCTCTCTCTCTCTCGTTCTTAAAAAGATATTACTTTTAACGTAGTGTTTTGTGGTCACTTATTAGCATTAACTTTTGAGATCTGAATTTAGTAAAGTTATTTAATTTGTAACGGCACCTGGTAAAAAAGTGTGTTTTGTGGTAATGCAGCTGCAGCAAGTGATTTTACAGAGGTTTTCACAAGTTTGTGTAAGGTAATGAGAATTTTACTTATCAATAAAATGGTATAATAAGTTAGGAAATTTTGCCTGAGTGAAATTGTTATTAATAAATCTTATGTGTATTTTTGTGTGTTTTTTGTTTGCAATCTCTTCATATTTTCACATTTTTTTATGTTTGTGATGTAACATTTATTTATGTAACATTTTAAATATTTCTTGGTTATACAACATTGCATGCTTGATTTAATATTTTATTTATTAAGAATTTCTTTTCAAATCTTGAGTAATTCTTGATAGTTTAAGTTTTGTTTGATTAATTTAAATTCCTGATAAAGTTTTTGTGAATTAGTTTTGTTTCATAATTTAATTCAAGAATTAATTGAATGTTGTGTTATTTTCAAGCAATAATAATTTTTTCAGATTGTGAATTCTAATTATAAACTTTGAATTTAAAAATAAATTTTGGTATTTAATATTTTTTAGAAAAACAGTGTTTCATTTATTGATCACCAGTGAATAGGATTGATTGTGTGTCCACAAGGCAAAGTGATAAACATGTTTTGTTCTTTTAGTTTTGCTAAAGTGAATTAAGACCAGGGAAACAGTTAGAGTTGTTTGATGGAGTGATGCGCTTTTACTCTAGAATATTTCTAAGTTAATTTTTGATACCTCACACATATTCTGATAAACTTAGTTTGATTTTACAAATGATAAATAGTTTTTTCTTAAGGGATCACTGTTACCTTTAGAGTACTCAGTCGTAATTATTATTGTTATGGGAGTTCAGGTATCTGGCTGAAGTGAGGTATATTTTTGTATTTTGAGATTACTTGTGTAATAACCAGGTACTTGATACGCATCGTGACAATATAAAATATAATATATATATATATATATATATATATATATATATATATATATATATATATATATATATATATATATATATATATATATATATATATATATATATATATATATATATAGAGAGAGAGAGAGAGAGAGAGAGAGAGAGAGAGAGAGAGAGAGAGAGAGAGAGAGAGAGATTAAAAGTTCAGGAAGCAATGCTTTTCGGTGGATTTTAAGAATCAGTAAATGCATTATCAAGGATATTTTCACATGAATTTCCAAAGGCTCAATACGCCTTTATTGCTGGTCAGATGCAACAATTAAGACATAGTTACGGTGAATATGAAATTAATTACAGCCTATCTTCACTTTTCACTAATACACAGCATGATGTTATGTCATCACTGGAAGAAATGGGCATTTTTGGTTAAACTCTTCGTGTATTTCCTGATATGTTCAGGCAATGAATGTAATTATAACTTGTAGAGTATGTGTAGGGTCCCATAGAACATAAATTCAATTAAGACTCAGCCTAAATCATAAGAGGAGGGGAAAAGAGAGGAAGTGAGAGGAGTAATTATCAAGGACTTATTTTACTAACGTTGACGTAGGTTATCCAACCTTGTGCTCCAAGTAACATACGTTATGCCAAACGAGGAAAAAAATATATTGTATCTATTCTGAGCTAAGGCTGTTCTTTGATTAAGCTAGTTTACTTACTGGAGTTCGGGTGTTTTCTTTAAAATTGAGGAATGCACACCACTACATATTCACACCCAGAGGATTTGCTATTGTCAATAGGGTAAGGTATTAGTTATTTAAAAACATGACTAAGATATTAGTTCATTTAATCTAATTTTATATATATATATATATATATATATATATACTTACCTTAGATTTTCCTGGATTTACAATTAAAGGAGGAAGGTCACCATTTGGAATTAGAATTCTTTTACAAATTTACAGGGGTTTATTTACAGAGACTTTAGCAATGAAACAAGGAGGCAAACAAACGACATGGTAGCCAATGGGCAGACTCATTAATTGGACACATAGAACAATAATGCAATGGTTGGCAACAAGCAAGCTGATTAATAAGGGGGCCAATGTGCAATACAATTATTCCAGTTACAATAAAAATAGTTTAGTCATGCCCCGGTTACACAAAATAGTCTCAGTTAGATGCTACAAACAGATTCAACTCCAGGATGGGGAAAATAATTCATATAAAACTTGATAGGCCACAACAGATTTCAGGGATCGGACTGGGTCCAGGAATATTTTCAGGATTGGAATGCAGTCAGACTTATCGGGGACAAAACGTGAAGAGCAGCTGTCTCTCCTTGTATGACCATTGAGGGCACCAAACAATTGTCTTGGCTGTCCGTCGAAGGTAGTTCAACCAGCGGAGTGGAAGAAGATGCAGCAGGTGCGTTCCTGACGAGGTCACAGGAGATTCTGGGTGCTTCCAAAACATGGCGTCTTGAATTTTGAACTTTGGGCCAACCGTACCTGCAAGGAGCCATACGCCAGGAAAAAAGCAGAGGAAAAAAGTTCTTAAGACTAAGTGCTTACAGATTAAAATCCTACCTGGCCCCTAGCCTCAATATGCCTATTTGACCTTCCCCATATGTAAATGCTCCCACATCACGTGATGGGGGTGAAAAGGGGGTTTTCATTGTTCCCCAGATCGAAGGATTTAGGGGAGGTAAGGAGGCCTAGCTTCTTACGGGTGCTAACGGCTTTTATCTGGTTCAAATATTCTCACGGCTACAACCCGCCATATTGGCATCCACTTTAAGCTAACGGAAATAAAAAAAAAAATCCCTAAAAGTTAGCCTGATAATAGCTGAATAGGAGGAGGGATGTAAATCCTTGATAATATATATATATATATATATATATATATATATATATATATATATATATATATATATATATATATATATATATATATATGTATGTATATATATGTATATCAGTGTGAGGGTGGACCAGGGAAACCAGTTAACTCTAACATATTTCTTTATTCCCAACGTCTCGTAATAATTTCTCTATTACATCTTCAGGGATCTGTTGAATAATGAACAGATTACTTAAAAAGTTACTGTAAAAGCTTTAAAAATCATAAACAAAATAAAAAAATAAAAAATAAAATTCACCAACTACAATACAATACAGCTAAAAATAACACAACAGAAAACCGCTAACCAACCTTAGGTGGAGAGAGAAAACGACAGAATGATTATAGACAGAGTTAACTCAGATACAGTTGTGTAGAGGAGGTTTGGGTATTTAACTGGGGACTAGTTGTTTGATAAACAATGACTCAAGTATTGGCAATTCGAGAGGATTTGCTGTTTGGCCTATTATGCTGAAGTCATTTCTTTCAATATGGGTTTTGCAGATTTTAGAATGAGCTCTGATATTAGAATGTTCTGGATTGGAGAGCCTACAACCAGTACAAAAACTTATTCCCCGATGGGAGTCGACTCTGTCCCAGAGTTACACTTAGGGCAAGTATATTTATACACCACGTTAGAGGATAAAAAAGGGCTTAATCGATCCTTGTAGTTAAAAAACGAACCTATTGTTAGAGGATTTTTGGGAATTAATTTTAATTTTAAATTAATGCTTGTGGATAATTTGCATAAATCGTTTTCTGAAAAAAATCCTCTACATAACTCATTTTTTTCATAAAGATTTTTGTTTATTTAAGATTATGAATAAATTCTGATCTTAAATGCCGACCATACTGCAAATAGTTCTACTGTGAACAAAGAAGCTTTGTTTTGTAAAAGAAAATACACCTGTGTAAGTTGTTTAGTAAAAATATGTTTACACTATATGTTGCATTGTGCGTTTTTATGAGGTCTAGGAGCGTATGCATCTATTATTTATAAAATTGTAAAAATATGAACAGATTTACATTTCACTCACTTCCAATCGAAGAATGGGGAATTTTGATATAGGATGAAATATTACACTTACAGATGTGGACTGAAGAAGTCTCTGTAATATATCGATTCTTAGCCGGCAGATCACTTGACTGAATCTTACTGAATTTATACTGTTACTAGAACACAGAGGACACGGCACTTTTGTCTCGAACAGATGTAGTTGAGAGGAGTTAAATGTGGTGCCTGATGATGCTTGGGTTTCATAATCAGACAGGTAGGACATTTGTTTTGTACAATCACATCAGAACAGATCTACCAGCTACCAAGGTTTTATGAGACAGCTTCTACTGTATACCAGGTCTAAGAAAAATTTACTTTTAGTTTCCTGTAAAAGAAAACTATCGAGATGGCTATTTGTCTGTCCGTCCGCACTTTTTCTGTCCGCCCTCAGATCTTAAAAACTACTGAGGCTAGGGGCTGCAAATGAGTATGTTAATCATCCACCGCCAATCATCAAACATGCCAAATTGCAGCCCTCTAGCCTCAGTAGTTTTTATTTTTATTTAAGGTTAATCTAGCTACGATCATGCGTCTGGCACCCCTATAGGTGCCAACAATACAGGCCACCACAGGGCGGTGGCTGAAAGTTTCATGGACCACGGATGAGATTTTCATGGGACGTGGCTGAGAGTTTCATACAGCATTATACGCTGTACAGAAAACTCGACTGAGCCGCATTTATTACTTGTTATGTTATGTGAGCCAAGTGTGATCTCCGTCTTAAGTATGTAGGTTTCTTTAATGTTAATTTCTCAGCTCTCTTTCATATTTATCTGAATCTCATGTAAGCGTTTTCACCTGATTTTTCATATAAAAACTAAACTGAAAATCAAGCGGTACGGTCCAGGTATTTCATGACGGTAATGTTAATATTCCGGGCACGTCGTAATCCCGAGGAAGTTTAAATGCTGCGTATTCATCCATATATACTTTACTTTTAACATATCTCGGTAAATGGTTCGAAATATCGTTGAACACTAAGAATAAGTTAGTGTTTTGATAATAGATAAGTAAATGGTTCGAAATATCGTTGAACACTAAGAATAAGTTAGCGTTTTGATAATAGATAAGTAAATTCGAAATATCGTTGAACACTAAGAATAAGTTAGTGTTTTGATAATAGATAAGTAAATTCGAAATATCGTTGAACACTAAGAATAAGTTAGTGTTTTGATAATAGATACGTAAATGGTTCGAAATATCGTTGAACACTAAGAATAAGTTAGTGTTTTGATAATAGATAAGTATCGAACTTCGAAACTTAAAAAAACAAGTAAAAAATTAGCGGAAGATTCTTCAGCGCAATGGAGTTTTCGGTAGAGCAGCTACAGCGTATAATCATGGCCACCGAAAATAGATCTATCTTTCGGTGGTCTTCTTATAATGCTGTATGAGCCACGGCCCATGAATCTTTAATCATAACCCGGTGGTATCCTATATCGTTGCCAGATGCACGATTATGGCTCACTTTAACCTTAAATAAAATAAAAACTACTGAGTCTAGAGGGCTGCAATTTGGTATGTTTGATGACTGGAGGGCGGATGATCAGCATATTACTTTCTAGCCTCAGTAGTTTTTAAGATCTGAGGGCGGACGGACAGACAAAGCCGTTACAATAGTTTTCTTTTACAGAAAACTAAAAACACAAATTGGAGAGCAAATGTATTCAAGAAATCCACGTGCAGTTTCGGAGCGGTCTGCCTCCTTATCGGTGTTGGGTTTTAGTGTCTACACAATGACGAGGGAGCATGGCGCTCCGAAATTGGAAGCGGATTTCTTAAAAATATTTGCTCTCCAATTAGTGTTTTTTTTAAGTCTCGTGAGACAACATTTTTAAATTCAACAGTGCCTAGGTAAATGTTTATCAATCTCATCTAGAGTATCCGTTATTTTAATTTTTCGTTACTATTCCAAGGCAGGTAGCATCAAATGCCACTGTTATGTAGCGTTTTCAGAACAAATATTTCGAAAACCTTTTTGATGTCTGAGAATAAGTAGTCAATAGCCCATGCTCAGTTACTCGCTATAAGTGATCTGAGCTGAACATGAAGTCAACTGCAGATTTATTTTTTCCGTGCGTGCGGTTAACAGTTACAGGTTTGGCGTAATTACATTATTCATTTCGTATGTACTAGGTCACCTCCTTGCGTGCGTGGTATAGGCTTTCAAAACTCAATCATAGTGAATGTGCTTGGATTCTTAACCTGTAAATCTATCTTTGATACTATCTTGAAAAGGTAACTAAAGAACCTGGTATTGTTGTTACTGTATCTCCGAAAATACGAAGTCCATTTTCTAGGGATATTGGTAGTGCCTGGAAATGTCTTTAGGTTCCTACAGCATGGCTTTCTGTGTCAAGTTCTGACAAAATGTTATAAATTAATATTTAATCATACTAACTGAAAATTATTTCCATTTCCTTTTGCTTGTTTCTGGATAGAGAGCATAATAGTATTTATCACAAAATTTCAGTTTCATTGCTACTCCTTCCTGATCAGTTATTTTTGGTTTCTGAAAAAATGCTCACTGGTCATGGTAATTTTACTGCTGAATGTCATTGGCCTTATAAGTAGAAAGTTTTATTTATCTCCATTTATGTTTCAAAGGTATCTTTGCATGCAATTTTCATTTATTTGCATTATAGAGACTTCAATCAGTCCAAATAGATAGTCTTATTTCTCTCACTCCACACCTACACACACACACACACACACACACACACACACACACACACACACAGTGCACAGTGCTATTTAAAAGAGTACTTTTGTAAGTCTGTAATGCTCGCGTAGCTTAAAGTCTCCAGTTCCACAGCTATTTATTTACATAATATAGAAGAAATTAATTATTTATTACTTGTTTTTTTCATTTATTGTATTCCTGTTAAAGTTACAAATGACCAATAAAGTGTATGGACAAATGTAGCATTATGTGATATCAAATACTGTTAGTATATTCCAGTGGCTGTCAGATCTTTTAGACCACCATTGCTCTTGTGGAATTCTTGGTCATTCGGAGACACCCAGTCATGTAGAATGGGTGAATTGATAGCCTTCGCTCTTTCCCTTCGTTACTGTTTTCCGGTAAGATTTATTTCATCTTCCCGTTTGTTTTTCTTTCCTCAGTTTCTATATTTGTCTCTATACTGGGAGTACTTTTGTGAGTAATAATGATAAGAAAAACGACATTACTACATTAGGCAACATGATAAACACAATGAAAGTAGTTTAACATAAGTATTTATTGAATTCCTTCTCCACCTTAATGGGAAGAGTGCGCCTGATGGTCAGCAGCAGAGGTGCTAATATTTGGTTGGATATGGGTGACTTGCAGCTATGAATCCCACGCTCTTGTAGTTTCAGTTTGTTCCTCTACTTTGTTGTTATTACACTCACTTTTTAAAACCAACTTCAATCATTTACGAAGTTGGGAATGCAAGCAAATTGCTACGCTAACTTCTGGGGTATTGACATCCCTCCATTGAAGTACGAGATTCGCACTCATATCCAAGAGTTAATCCGGTAAGTGAAATTCATTGTTGGCATTCTCCATTTTCAATCAAGCGGCGTTACAATCCAGTAAGGTATGTGCATTTCCCCAAGGCGCTCAACGTTTTTCACTTGGTATTCGAGGTGCCTCGTGTAAGGTCATTAGATCACAATCTGAGATGATTTCGTCTCCTACTTCCAGTTGCCCGAAGTTTGAAAGATAATCTTGGGGAGCATGATAGGATTTCTCAGGCATGCACTTCTCTACTGTGCCTATTTTATGCATTTTTATTTCTTGTATGAATGGCAGGTTTCAGCCCGAAAAGTTAAAAACCTAAACCTTGGCGTTTATCAATACCCGTTTGCCAGCTATGTATTTATTGACTTCTCGAATAGCCCTGTCGACCCCGAATACCTTGGGGTCGATATCGAGTACTTTGGAAACACTTTAATCTTTTTTTTAATACCTGATATGAGTGATAACACATATTTGCAAGGTAGGAGAGGGAACAAAAGCCTAGCACATTATATTTCAGTAATCTGTCTTGATTGCGCATCACAATTATTTGCCAGAGAGGATTTCTGTTTAATACTGTCGGTAAGAGGAGAATATAATTTTGCAATATGTTTGTAATTATGAATGTTCTTATTGTCTTCACTGAAATCACAAGTCTTTGCCTTATGGCAGTTTGTGCCGATTCAGTATTATGAGAAAAGAATTACCGAAATATTTACAAATTTGTTTGCATACGTGTGAACTTTAAATAATTAAATTTTGTGGTCCTAGGTACCAACCCAAAATATTTGAGAATAAGATATAAACTGGAAGAATAAATATTATTACCCTGTGGCCATTGCATACCGACTTAATTTCATACGTTTTTTATGGATGAAGTGCACACATGCACATGTGTGTGCTTAAGCTGGTTAGGGAATAATTCATTCCCTTGAATTTGTGCTAACCCCATATATATGATGCGGAGAGCATGGGGTTTATGTAAATAAATCAACAAAATGAAGCAAATATTCGAAACTGAATCTAAATGTTGAGTGTAAAATCGATATCAAGAAAAGAAAATCGTCATATAAAAAAATGAGACGGTTCATGAAAAGGAAAATGAGGAGGATAACTTTAAATAATGGAAACTTTTTCCGGCTGAAGTGAACTGGGCGAGAAGCCTTGTTCCAAGAAGTACGCCATTATGCAAATGAGAGATATTTTGAGACAACAGAGAACGCCCCAAGAAAACGAAGCAATGTAAGTGGAAGAAAACACAGGTTCGAGAATGCCATACTGTAGGTAATGAGCACACAGAAAGTATAATTAGTTTCAACTAGGTGGTGGATAAATTCAGAAAGGCATACTGAAATGCAATTGTTCTTGGATGACGGAACTCCTATGCTGTGTAAAACTGCAGCTTACTTCTGTTAATTACTCCACAATCTATACTAACAATTATTTCTCTATATTCCTGGTTTCCATTTACCCTTATAATCTCTATTGTCCTCATAATTACGTTCAACTACGTATCCCTCTACTGTAAACATACTGAAAATATGCGTATATGAATAGTTTGAAATTTGTGTTCAATACTAACCGAAAATTTGTGAATGTTCAATATCTGTAGAATTTTTTCCTTATTTTTGTTGCCACTTACCTACTCGTTTTAACTTTCTCTGTAAAATCGTGCATAGAAAAACGAAGTATGTTTAGAATATCAGTAAGAGAAATCTTCTCAAATTCTGGAAAAACAAGATTGTGAACAAACGCCTCTAAAAATAATAAATTAACCCTGACAAACAGTGAATCAATCATCCACAATTCTTTTACAGGAGCAAATTTAATTACGAGTTCTTTCACGCAATCCTGACATCGCTGGAAAGTTGCTGATCATTGATATGAGAGTAAATCACAAGCCTCAGTGGCAGGAGTATAAATACTATGAAAATATGGGGCATAGAATACCTTTTTTTTTCGGAAAACCATTTGTATTTCAATTAAATGTAAAATCGGAATATGAAGTGGTATTCGAAAAAAATGTACTTTTGAATGATTTTTCATTTGACATTCATCCCACATATTCCGAATGGCTATTTCGAAAATTTTCTCATTTATGCATATCAGTAAGAGAAATATATTTAAGCTGCAACTTAAATATATACTTGCATAAACGCATGGCATTTTCTGAAATATTGGTGATTACCAAAGGATACCGAACGAACTAAGTGTATTCATCGTCAGGAAATACAGCTGCCACTTGACCTAAGCTTGTACGATAAAATAAGTAAAGAATAGTTTTATCATTTTGGTAGTTTTCCCACATCTTTTCAAATAGCCACAGGTTTTTAAATTACATAAGAGGATTTTCTTTTTAGCCAAAAATAATTGAAATACTAAATTACGTGCTTTTTTCGTATATTTAAAGTGTATTGTGCATTTGTAATGCGAATTTCGGTGATTCTGAGATATGTTTTCACACACTAAAACTTTCGCAGGATGTACTATGGAAAACTGCCAAGAAAACGTTTCACTTAACTGACAAAACCCAAATATAATGAACTGCTTTCAGAGATTCCTGAGATCCAGAAGCTTTTTATGTAAGTGTTATATCTGGTACTTTTGCTGGTAAAGGTTTGGCAATAAGAAATTCGCTAAAAAATATTTCGGGCTACACTTATGAAATTCCTTGGAGTAACTGTGATAAGAAAATTTGGATAAACTTGAAAATCACCAGCATTAAGAATCTAACAGCTTCAATATTATTTAAATGAACGCTTTATTTCTTACAGATGAGAGCTTCTTGAGGACTTATTGAGTGAAGCAATTCCATAGCCCCAATTAACGGCACAGGAAAAAGGAATTTCATAGAAGCTTGATTTATTAAGTAAAAGAGTTGTAATGTTTCAAGCTTAAGCTCTGGGCTTTTCAAACTTGAAGCTTTTATAAGTAAAAAAAAGTGTTTGATACATAAAAGCTAAGAAATTAGCATAGTGAGTTTTAAACATGCTTTGTAGGAGAGTCTGTATGGTCCCCTGTTCTGAGTTCTTAGTGCATGGTGTCTCAGCTTGTAACCGAGTTATTCAGGATTATTTCATTCCTTAATGCCATTTGTCAATTAAAAATTTGGTGGTTCTTTTTGCCTTTTCTTTAATTATTGACCATTCTTGTAAACTGTCCCATTTGTCCCGCGACGAAGTGTGAATAAATGTGAAAGCCATCGACATCGAATTTCTTCCTCCTATTTTTCCTGTGGCATTCACTGATACCACAGTAATATGTGTATCTTCCGTGTTTCGTATTCGAGGAAGAAAAATGCTCACATAAATGAAGTAATTGGAGAACGGTATAGCGTTATGTTTCGGACTGCCTTCTCACTTTTATACAATAGCCGTTTTCCGAGCACCAAGTGAACTATTTAAACAGGAAGTTCCTAAAACACACATTCAAGGGGAATAGAGTGCATCGAGTTCCGGCTATGTCCCGAGGAAGAGTGTGCCTTTTCTGTGAAATACGATCTTAAGATATAGCCGATCGTACATGTTGTCGATTTTCAGTTTATTCTTATTATTTCATATTGATATCTCTACCTTTATTCATAGCATCCTTATTCCCCATTTTATCACTTTCCAACACTTGTTTTTTTTTTGCTTGTTTATAGGATTTGGCAAACGCAAGCGAGTGCCTTTGAATAATTTTAAACTAATTACCACGGCATGTCCAACAGATGTGGAAACAATGCAAGGGAGAGTTATGGCTGGGAGTCATAAAATCCTAATTGCCAGCCGGATTAGGAACCCAGTACTGCCCAAGCCTATCATCGAGTTCCTCCCTAAAGAGTCTCATTCCTTTAATGGCAGGGGTCGTTGGGTGGCCGAATATAATTTATTCAAGCTACTGGTGAATTTCTTCATGTCGGTTGTAGAGCTGCGACATTATCATGAAGAAATAAAATTGTTGCAGATATCCCTTATCGTCTCATCTTCTTTCTGCAGTGGTCACAGTCTATCATTCATAAATCTCTTATGGAGTTAAATAAGGGCAAACCTCACATCGGTTACTAGAAGTCACACCCCTTGAAGGCTCCCGTGTAGTGCTTAGATGTTTACCCGAAAGCACTCCAAATTGTCTCTCGCCACATTCCCATTTCGTTTTCGCCGCGGAGTTACTACTTAGTTCTACCTTGTTTTCTTATATACTCCTAAAAATTGAAAGCTGTATCTTTAAAAAAGTATGCTTATTACCCTCGTGATAAGTACAGCAAATTCTTTATTAGCTGTCAAAAGATGAAACTAATTTATAAATGTGTCCTGTCAAAGATAATTCTCCTGAAAATTCATACCTAATGCATCATCCAGTTTTCAAGAATAAACGGTACGCTTCAGGCTAGAGTTTTTGAGATAAAATTCAGTAGTTGTTTCGCATTTGTTCCTTTATGCTGTGAAACCACGACTGACAGATCAACATATTTTTCTTTTGTTCTTGGAAAAGGCAAACATTGTAAAGTTCCTATACCCTGAACCAGAATTTCTGCGAGACGGAGTATCTGGTTCCATGGTTGTAGTACTTTAATCACAATTATCCTTGTGACAGTATGTAGTTACTTGTCCATTCAGAATAACCTGTGCTTCCATAAGCAAATCAGCGATACAATTCTTTTCATTTCTGTAGTTGTTGATATTTATGATTTCTTTTTACTGAATACTCTTTTCGCCTTCCTTTGTTATAATATTGAATAAATATGCATTATTTTTACTACACATTAAAGAACTATACCTGCTAGCTACTATCCAATAAACAAGAAATATTTATACCCGGAATTTAGGAACTTATTACTGAACTCCAATAGATGCAAAAAAAGAAAAAAAAAATCGGGGATTAGATTACACTTTCCAAGTACTTTCAAGACGAAAGAAGTCGCTACATTAAGAATCTACAACACAAATATACGCTATCCAGTTAAAAACTGAGCAGATGCCTGGAATCCAAAGGAATTATCTTCTAAAGACGGTACCTTAATATGGTAACTTCAGACATACGCAGGTACTCTCATAATTTCATGCAATGCCGAAATCAAATATTTTGGCAAAGGGAAATATATTTCGTAAGTGAATGAAAACTTCAATCCCGTACTTAACTTTCTTCCTCTGAATGTTGACATTTGACGGTAAAACAAAAATACGAATTTACAGGTGATATACCATTATTTTTAAAATAGTAAACTAAAGGTACCATAAAGTTCGGAAAGAGTCCATCCCTTTGCATATCAAATATATTTTTTTTATGCAGAGGAGAAAAGAAAATATGTAAATTTTCTCGGTAAGTAGCAGCCTTAAATTCTGTTTCTTTTTTTACCAGGATCATAAATTTTGTAAATCCCAGCTTATTTCAGCATACGGATTAGAATGCTGAAATATATCTCATTATTCTGACATGCCGCTTTCTTAATTGCACAATAAATTCTCTTCTGGTGTAATAAACTGTATGTGTATGAGGCGAGCATAGAGGAAACGAACGAGCGAAAATTAGAAGCACTGACCACTACTGTAGGTTCGAAGAGGAAAAGATTGCAGTGGAATTAACGAAAGGAATAGTTGCTGGGTCGTATATTTGTGAAGGTGACATGGGAATCTGCAAGATTTTTTTTTAATTTTTTTTTTTTTAGCATGCCAGGGAATGTAATGGATGTACTGATGCAAGAAGCCAGTGAAAGCGGATAATATGTATTGGTATACGGTAGTCTATTTAATGGATTCAGTTACGTTAATTAAGAGAAAAAACGAGTCAGAACATCTGTGGAACAAAGACGGGGAGCAGTGGGTGCGGGAGAGGTTGGGCACAGACTCGAACTGACTGCGAAAGGCATGGTTGGCAATTATTGAGATAATAACTGTTAAGATAGCATTTCTTTGTGGAAGTAAAGAATGAGTGTTTAATGTGAATGACTGAGAATAAAGCTGATGAGAGACATAGCACGTGTGGCGTAAGAAATTTGGTGAAAAAATCTACAAGAATGACAAGCCTCTACTGTTAATGCAGTAGTCAATTATCTACTTAAAATTTCCGAAAGTCTCTGTCGACAGAGAGTCAGACTTTACGTTGCTATGAGAAGAGACAAGAGAATCTCTCTCTCTCTCTCTCTCTCTCTCTCTCTCTCTCTCTCTCTCTCTCTCTCTCTCTCTCTCTTACGAGTATTCACGGGTTGATTTTAAGACGGCAGCGAACTCACCTTATCACCTTGTTTTTTACAAGCTACTTGCTTAAATTGAAGTTAAGGACACGGTATCATGTTCATCAGATCAAATGATTTTCACTTATTCCTGAAGTTACCGCACGAAACACTGAAATAAACTGTGTAAACGCACTTATCAAATTTAAGCTTACAACTGATTTAAAAACTAAAAGTTACGTATATCAAACGGATAGTTGTAAAGAAATAAAATAAATGAAAAGCGATCACTCTAAGGGAATTAAAGAATTAATCGTTCAGAGACGATTCAAAAGTGCAACAAACGTGAAATAATAAGAGCCATTGTCCTCTCCAAATCCAGGCACGCGCACCACACGACACAGGTATGAAATTCCTTGAACTACGAAGCCGTCCGAGTCGTTCTGCACTCGCACTTAAATATATGGTGAGGCCGGCCGGTTGTACAGAAAGTTTGAATAAAGAACTGACTTTGGAGGTTCGCTCAACACAAATACTTACAGAAAATGATCAAGTTCGTTATTAAAGATAATTTCAGAACAAAAACACCATAACTTAAAACATAATGGTTAATTGTAACGGATTAACTGGCGGTGTGTGGCAATATGAATATGTGTGATGGCATTATCACAGCACACACAAACACACACTTACACACACTTACACACACACACACAGGGACATACACAACCCAACAATATCGTTCAGCCATTACATGTAATACCTATTACAGGGATTAAAAACACTGTATAATTAGTAAATATCATTCTCAAATAGAAATTCTGTTCCATGCAAAAACACTTCCGAAGAATTGTTGTGAAGGGAATCTTCCATAAGGAGAGTGAAGTTGTGAGAAATGTCGGGGATGAGTAGAATCGGTGGTGTAAAAGTTGGCGTTGTTAAAAGGACTAACTACCCTGATTTTTTTTTCTTCTTTTTTTTAGAAGACTTTTGTCATGTGGAAAAGATTGGGGATGATAGGCTGATGAAATAATTGTGTACTGAATAAACGTCAAGAGGGAGGAGGAAAGGAAGACCTAGAGAATGCTGGATGGATGGTGTGAAGGAGGCACTGGAAAGGAATGACCTTAATCTCCAAGAAGCAAGAGTGTGGGTAAAAAAAAAAAGTTATGGTCAGCTTATGTAAGAAGATTCCATGTGCAGTTGATAAACCTATTGTGTATATATTTAAAGCATTTAATGCCATAGAAGTTTTCTTTGCAGGGGTTCATCCATGATTTATCAAGTAAAGTAACAAGTTTTCTCATTTGGCGAAGGTTGCACGCTCCTTGTTGATAGAACAGATTCTCATAAAAGCAGCGTACTTACTTATATTGACCTGTATTGCACAAACGAAATTTAAAAGAATATTAAGCTCGTATCGAAAGCTTACCCGGCATAGAGCATTTAAATTCTGCGTTTGCTCCCCATTTCGGAAGTTTTGGCATCTGATGGTGAACAAAAAACGGCGAGCAAAAGCATTTTTCGAGAATAGTCATTAGCTACAGTCAGAATTTTTTGCACCTTACCATAAGTGCCATAAGGACAAACTGAGACTGTAAATACTGTAATTTATCGCTAAATTGCACAAAAAACCATTTGATTTTAAAGAGTCTGGAGTTACTTGTGATTTTAAATGAAATAGTCCTCGCGAATCGGGTTACTATGAATGGAAATACTTCTATTATGAGATAACTTTACACGAGCAATAACAATTCGGAGTTTATTGATGAAAAAGTGACAAAAGTGGATACTTGCAGACGAATGATAGGTGTTTAGAAGCATACTATTAAAAACAGTAAAGGCGAGGCAGCAGTACTACCATTACCAAATTCATTCCTTTTTGTAACCACATACAAGATTCAGAGATGTGGAACAGTAACTACAAAATCATCCAAACTAGAGGTATATGATAAACGTAACGCTGCTACCCGGAAATGTAAAATATAAAAAAATACGGAATCTTTTTTTCGATTTGCAATGTGTCATGCTTTCTTGACCACCTCCTGTATCGTTAACGTCCTGGCAACATGTCTATTAAGAATTATATCAGTAACTGAATACAAAAAGAATTAGAATCATGTCTTTCCTGTACACTGAATATGAGTTAAGATGAATATTTCAGTAATTAAAGAAAATTAAAGCAACATTTACATGAAGACATTCTTAATCCATAAAATATTATTTAGGCGCACATTGCAAGGAAATCACGAAACCGATATTTTTGCGACAACATTTTTATCTATAAAATATGTTTAGACACAAATACTATTCAAGCAGCAGCTGCGGAAATTAAATGATGTAGATTTTTGAAAATATTTAAAAAGTAACTGTTGGGTTATACATTGAAAAACACTTACGACCTAAAATAATGATTCAGGAAAACTATAATCTGTGACTGACAAATAAAATAAAATGGGGTTACCTGGTGGACAGAGTGCGTAGTAAGAACTTTTCTTGTACAGTTTTTACTTGAAATGAAGTTTGATCCGGTTTGCTTCAATTCTGTGGTATTTTGTTTAATAACCGAGTTCTCAGAGTTTCCATTATACTGTCAAAATGAGAGACAAAAAGTTGTTCCGCCCTGTTAGGTAGAAAATGTAAGGTCTGCTGTATATCTCATTTAGATTTTTGACTAGTCGTTGTGACCGTGACCTCGAACTCACTCTGCGCATCGGGTTTATGAATTCTCTCACGCATAACGTTCAAAAATACAAACTCCCTTTTGGACTATTACCTCTAGGAGTGACCACGACATTGACCTTTGCTTTCAAAGAACAAAATATGGAATCTTCATGACAAGAGACGACATATCAGAGGCGCTGCAAAGATCCTTTAATTCAGGACTCACCGCTTGAACAGCGATGCGAACGTATAAAGAGACCGAGAGGCAATTCAAGTGCCCACCAGTAAGTAAAACGGGGGTTTCAGAATGGCTGAAGATCTGAATTCAGTCCGTTATATTAATTATAACTGTCTGAACGATTCTTCAGTATTCCGGTAGTGAGCAGATTGAAATTTAGTCATGACACTGAGACCCCTTTCATTCTCTTAGTCGAATATCCTGTATAAGCAGAAAGATTCAGGGATAAATGAGGGAGCAACTAATTCATACAGTAATGAATGTAATTAGTAAATTGACTTTTTCCTTAGAACTTTTCCACTTTTTTTCTTATATCGAGGTTGCCTCCGAGATAGAATTGTTATGATTTTATTTTTATTTACAGGTATTTATAGCGCATTCTAACTTCTGCTAAATAGCTTCCATAAACTTATTATGCATTTGTGTTTCAAACCAGAACAATGTCAGTTAATCATAAATTCCTTCTTTCATTTTCTTTTCTTATTAGCATTTAAAAGAGTGCTTTTGAAATGTGGCCTCGTTCTTTCAACACTGTGCCTCAGTCTGAAGTTATTCGGCAATAAATTGTTGGACAACAGAACAATAACCAGCGTTTTCTGCAAAGTTCACCACATTGGATTGGTGCCTGCTGTGTGGCAGCAATCAATATCAGGTCTAATGGCACCCGAGTGGGTTCGTGGAACCACAAATCAGCATTCTAATGCGGAAGAGGTTTATGTTTTCGTTTTGAATAATAGACAAGAGTCATGTGTAGAATAGATTAAGATGATCATCACAGATTGTACTGAAAAAATTGTTTTAACCATTACCGAGGCAGTATGACTAGAATTATTATCTCTTTTTATATCTAATTCATCCATATTGTATTTTTGATTACTTTTATAATGGTAATCTTATCAGAAAGTATACGAAATTTGGCATTATAAATCATAAAGATTTCATACGGGAAAACGTAAGTTTTCTCTTGATTTTAAAGCATAGGGTAATATATTTTCTCGTGCTCTTCGTCAAAAAAAACAAGTTTTATAAATAGTGCATTAAAGAATGACAAGATCCACGCAGAAGGATAACACGATTTGGCTGTATATCCTTTATAATTTAAAGCATATTAAATACACACACATACAATATATATATATATATATATATATATATATATATATATATATATATATATATATATATATATATATATATATATATATATATATAAGAAGGGTTGCCTACCAAGGCTGAAGGGTCCCTTCTACCAACTGGTTTGATTTCAGATTGTTCTTCTCATAGAAGAGTCGCCTGCCAATGGCAAAGATTCTCTGCTCTCCTATAAAAGAATTATACTCACAAAGCACACACATATATATATATATATATATATATATATATATATATATATATATATATATATATATATATATATATATATATATATATACAACTAACTGTGAAATACATGAATTACTGACCTCAGAGAGCAAACACGGCTAGTTGGAGCCTAACGCTGCAATGTAGATGACATCCCACTTAAAAGAAACAATTTTCAATCATGTGATTATCGTCGGTTTATTAGGTGCAACACGCATTGATAGAAAAGGTATTATACTGGCATGTGATGCCGTTGCGGATACTTCCGTCCCAGTGTGTTTGTTTTTGTCTAGTATTAGGAAACATGATCGATTTTATTGGCTGAAGTTCTTGGGTTTTGGTTATATTACACATTATCAGAGTCTGACATGCATCGGTGTGCAGAACTCAGTATTTATTGATGCATTCTCTTTTTCCTTTGTGATTCTCTACAGACTACTTGTAACAAGGAAGCAGATTTGTATACAAACAAGTGAGAACTTCTGTCCATGACCAGGATCAGCTTTCTGCTTAAAAATAGACACACTTCTTTAATGCTCTACTGGAAAGGAAGATGAATAAAGAGCAAACTTCCAGAAATAATGGTAACTCAATGTCATCTAATACTGCACCTCGGGGAAAAGATATCATCAGGAAATAAATAAATGATCACACACTGAGAATGTATATTAGGCCAGTTCCGCAACTTACTGAAATTTAGACCTTTCCTATATTCCTTCTAAAATTAAGAGTGTATTACATGAAATATATCTCTGTGGTATCTAGATATTGGCGACAGTAGAGCACAAATGAGATAAAAAGTTTCAAAAGCACCAACAAAAAGACAATAAAGTTAGAAATAAATTTTTTTTTACTTCCTCGGAAAGTAAAACATCTTTTGCGACAGGCAGGAATAAAATCGGACTCTTCTGTCTGAGTGGATAACCATTTCTTCATTCATTTATAAATTTTCATAAAAATGGGCAGCTACATTTCTCGACTATTGTGATATTTTACACCCAGTACGATAAAATACACAGTGAATGATAACGAGGAGGAGAGTTAGGGAGGCTGGGACGAAGGAAGTGAACCAGCTGTTTCAAATTGATTTTGATCGACCCGGCCACCCTGGCACATGTGACCAACATCAGCCTCTGATTGGTCAGGAGATGATGACCTGATCGTGCTCTCCTACGAGCCTAATATATAACTCTGAGCACGATATCGTGCGTGGCTGCACGTTTACGATACCTAACATGAAGCTTTCCGAATTATAGAGAAAAATACAAAATTAAATTACCTTGTCCTTTCATGTTCCGAGTTAAATGTCATGATCAACAGGATATGTTTTTCGATGCTTAACCATGTCAGATTACTCCAGTAATGGATGCGTATGCAAAAACTGGGGCAGAAAAGTCCGCAAAGGTATTACTTGATAATTTAGTACCTTTTCCATCAATAAACGTTGTACTGAATAAAACCAATAATAATTACACACACATGCATGTATACACACACACACACATAATATATATATATATATATATATATATATATATATATATATATATATATATATATATATATATATATATATATATATATATATATATATATATATATATATATATATATATATATATATATATATATATATATATATATATATATATATATATATATATATGTGTGTGTGTGTGTGTGTGTGTGTGTGTGTGTGTGTGTGTGTGTGTGTGTGTGTGTGTACAGTATATATACGCATTCTGCATTAGGACAGAAAATATAATGCTTTATTACAGTTTTGAAATTTTCCTTGCATGAAGTCGAGAAAATAAACTAGAATCCATGGAGCAAAGCACAAACAAATGTTACCTTTATGGAAATAAGACAACTGATCATGCTCAAATCTAACGGAGCCTTCGCTTTTGGCCTCAAAATGTTCGACCATCTCCATTCTTTCGAATATTCTATCCTCTCTCTTTCGTTCAAGAGCCGGAATTAGCGAGCACGATTGTTAATGCATTTCAGTCTCCATCGCTTTTTCAATATATTGAATCTAAACCAGTAAAAAATGCGCCGAAGTTTCTTCGGCGCAATCGAGTTTTCTGTATAAAGTGTAATGCTTTATTAAACTCTCAGCCGAGGCCCATGAAACTTCAGCCACCTCCCGGTGGTGGCATGTGCTGTTGGCACGTATAGCGGTGCCAGACGCACGATCATGGCTAACTTTAACATTAGATAAAATAAAATCTACTGAGGATAGAGGGCAGTTTGGTATGTTTGATGATGGATGATCAACTTACGAATTTGCAGCCCTCTACCCTCAGTAGTTTTTAAGATCTGAGAGTGGACAGAAAAGTGCGGACAGAAAAAAGTGCGGACGGACAGACAAACAGCCGTCTCATTAGTGATCTTTTACAGAAAGCTAAGAAAGTCCCGAGCGGAGAGGATACCAGGAAGGAGTCTCGTGTTCTGGGACTCGAGCCTGATCAATCGTTTCTCCTGACAGACTGACACATTCACCCAGCAATAGATCTCATCCGTCCACGCAGTGGCTCAGTCAGGTCGCAAGGAATGGTTAGACCAGCGAGGAAGTATTGCTTTACTTTTCTAGAGCTTTTCTCACCATTTACTATAGTTTGCTTTCTCCTTCCAGATGATGGCTGCTAAGCTGTTAACAGAGGTTTTAGAGGTAGGAACATTTGCCTGTATATTATATCAAGGCCAAAATATCAGTAGTAGTGACAGTAGAGTAGAAAGTATGACATACATGCGAATCACAACTTTAATAACATATCTTTCTTTTCGTTGAATTATAAAGCATAACTATTATATATATGTATATGTATACTGTACATATATATATATATATATATATATATATATATATATATATATATATATATATATATATATATATATATATATATATATATATATATATATATATATATATATATATATATATACACACACACACACACACACACACACACACACACACACATATATATATTTCTATATATATATATATATATATATATATATATATATATATATATATATATATATATATATATATATATATATATATATATATATATGATAAAAAGTAGCCCATAAAAATACCAAAAGGGTAGCAAGTTACAGCTATATTTCGGAGACACTGTCTGTCTCCTTTTTGGTGTTTTTATGGGTTTCTTTTATTAGATGGATCTCTGTTTTAATAGAAATATATCACAGTCATATATATATATATATATATATATATATATATATATATATATATATATATATATATATATATATTTATTTTTTTGCGTGAACACACTGTTATATTGAAAGGAATTTCCATAAATGCTATACTAATAATGTTCCGCTTCCAAGTCTCTCTATAGATTCCCGATAGAGATGTCCGTTATCGGAAAATCACTTGAGGGAATCTCATGTCAAGAAAGTCTTGCGCGAATTTAGACTTAATATCAAATTGGAACTCAGACTTTTTAAGTACGTTACTGATAGTGTATGATAACAATGAAATATCCAGCTAATTATGAAGTCCTGGATATTTATGATTTTAATAAAAGAGCCTTTCATATTTAAATCATTAAAGGTATATTTAGGGTCAAGAAAAAAATACAATACTCAACAGTTTAGTGTCAAACTATCAAACTATCAAACTACAGTTACAATATGAAAAATTATTATTAAATTGTGCGGCCAATGCTTTTGATGAACACCGATTTTTGTCAATGATGATGATAACAACTCCACAATCAGTAAAATCAATTGTGGTTATTGCCTCTTCCAGTGAGGTTGGATGTTTTCATTAATTTTCGTTTGTGTAAATAAAAAATCTTAAGTACGGAGTAACGCCTTTCATGAAATAAAAAAGAAAATAAAATCATTAGGTGACACTCTTTTTGATCATTAACCTTTGATGTATACTGATGAATACTCGACATTTTACTTATCTGTGAAGGTACAAGTGTCACTGTGAAATTCATTGCTACAAGAAAGGGTACATATATGAATGGTTTTCATGAAATATTAATTACTATTTCATATTTGTGTAATGAATAATTGTCGGCCTTAGTTTCTGCTTGAAGATTTGATGGTTAATTTGGAAGTTAAGGCCCTAAGATCTTTTACAGTTACATAAACATTGAAAGAATTACTTATAAATATTATAGGGAACAAGACGTCGTGCAGAAAGGTGTCTTTGCTTACCCCAGAACTAGAAAATCAATTGGAAGTTATCTTGAACACGTTTCTCGAGACGATGTCCACAGAAATGCAGTTATAATTATGAAGAGGGACTTTCAAGAAGACAATTTGGTCAGCTCCTATGTGATACAGTAAGTGCAATCACATAATGGAAGGGTACGTTTTGGCAGAATCTTCCAATGTACAGTATTCTATTTCATTACAGCTGTCTCAGACGATGTAGAACTGCGCTCGTTGTTTCGTTCACTTTTTCACCATATCTGCACAATCTTAGAGTCAAAT
>NC_089785.1:1146896-1294396 GCF_040412425.1 Macrobrachium rosenbergii
TATATATATATATATATATATATATATATATATATATATATATATATATATATATATATATATATATATATATATATATATATATATATATATATATATATATATTATATATATATATATATATATATATATATATATATATATATATATATATATATATATATATATATATATATATATATATATATATATATATATATATATATATATATATATATATATATATATATATATATATATATATATATATATATATATATATATATATATATATATATATATATATATATATATATATATATATATATATATATATATATATATATATATATATATATATATATATATATATATATATATATATATATATATATATATATATATATATATATATATATATATATATATATATATATATATATATATATATATATATATATATATATATATATATAGATAATATATATATATATTTTTTTTTCATGATGTTGCCTTTGTAATACATATATTTTAGGAAAATATGGCCGTTTTAACATTACTGTGTTATAAGGTGTGATGGAAGAGAAGTAGCTGTAAGATGGTAGTGGGTCAAGACAGACAGTCGCAAAATCATTGCATTTAGCAAATAGTTGGTTACCTCAGCAGTTAACCTGGTGAACACACAATATTGGCTCTGGTATGCGAGTCATATGACCGAGTTGCTATGTGAGTACATGAGTTCGTATGTTAGAGAATCTAGATTTTGTGTCTAATTCTGCCCAAAAATTAGTCTGATCGTTCATTACCGAAGCTGGAGCGAGATCGTCAAGACATTAGCTTTGAGTGTTGCAATCTCTTAGAACTGGCAGAATAAGGTAAAGTTCAGACTCTTCGTTTTTTATGTGTGAACTGTGAACTTATGGTCTTTACCATATTTCAAGACATTTTTGAACTTGTGTGGAAAGTTCAACATAGCCTTTTACCATTTCAATATTCTATTTTATTGTGTTCTATTTACCAGTATTTACCCATGCATTTTAGACTTTTCATTATTATGTTTTGCACTTGTGTTTTTGGGAGATTACTATTGTGCTTAATTCTTTCGACAGATGTCGGTGGTGATGACTTTGTGGGAATGACATGATGTTATCATGGTGGTGTGATTACAGAGAGGACAGATGCAATCCTTGCAATGTCTATTTTTCTCATGTGGTTGACTTTTTGAGACTAGACTTACAATGTCTAAGATAGAGTATGTGAGAGTTTTTGAATTTACAGGCCATTAGCCCTGATGAGACTTTTTAGTCAGGGTTAGATTATTTTTACTTGACAATTTCAGTTATGATGCATTTTAACCTTTGCTTTGTTTATCCATTACTTGTTGGGTTGCTTTAAATAATAAATCTATTTTTGTAATAAAGATTGTGTTTCGTTAGATGATCCATTTCGTTTCTTTAATGTGGAGTGAGAGAGAGAGAGAGAATGCGTGAAGCGAAAGCTGCGAGAAAGAAAGAGATCTTTGTGCTGTCTGAGGGAGAGAGAGAGAGAAAGAGATTCGCTGAGAGAAAAAGAAGGGCATGTGGGGCCTGAGGGGGAGTGAGTGTCAGGGAGTAGGGTAAGGGTCAAAATGCCATATCCTCTTGAAGGTAGGTTGCAAAGTCGCGTTACGTAAATATTTCTACATGGAATATTGAATCTGTTTTCAGGGTTGTAACACATATTATATCCTCCTATAATTTTGACATTTACTTTTTTTCATGTGTTATGTGTAATGATAATGATTGTTGAAGTGTCATATTTAGTTTGGCATCAGATCTCAAAAGAACTAATGATTAAGTAACTTAATAGCATAATTTAGAATTGATAATACAATTTTAATAGTAACATAGTTTAGAATGAATAATATCTTTCTCGATAAAAGGGTAGTATATGAACACATGTGTGTTCAGCAAAGACTTGTTTCATTTCAGTTGTCATCAGTTGAGATAAGAGAGAACGCTTTGTTTCGGGTTAACGTGATGACAGGTTGGAATAACAAATGCTGATTCGTTCCATACAAGCACAAGATGAGTGATTTCATGTTGTAACATGCATTGTTCGAGTCACGTATGCCACTTTGAGAGAAAGAATACATGTCTTGATCAGTTACATCATGTTGTGTAAGATTGCATTCAAAATGTTTTGCTGGGATGACGACTTTTTCCTTCTAGAAATTTCTCCATGGTATCTCGCACTTGAAATGCTTTAATGACGTCACCTCCCTGCTTCTGGAACTTCTCTTTTGTATCTTGCACCCAAAATGCTTTAATGACATCATGTAATTGTTTCACGTGTTACTGGAATTCTAAAATCTGTTTGATCCTGATTTCCAAAACCAATTGGTTTGGTTCCCTCTCTCTCTCTCATTCTTAAAAAGAGATTACTTTTAACGTAGTGTTTTGTGGTCACGTATTACGTATTAGTATTAACTTTTGAGATCGGAATTTAGTAAAGTTATTTAATTTGTAACGGCACCTGGTAAAAAAGTGTGTTTTGTGGTAATGCAGCTGCAGCAAGAGATTTTACAGAGGTTTTCACAAGTTTGTGTAAGGTAACGTGAATTTTACTTATTAATATCATGGTATAATAAGTTAGGACATTTTGCCTGAGTGAAATTGTTATTAATAAATCTTATGTGCATTTTTGTGTGTTTTTATGTTTGCAATCTCTTCATATTTTCACAATTTTTATGTTTGTGATGTAACATTTATTTGTGTAGAATTTTAAATATTTCTTGGTAATACAACATTGCATACTTGATTTAATATTTCATTTGTTAAAAATTTCTTTTCAAATCTTGAGTAATTCTTGATAGTTTAAGTTCTGCTTGATTAATTTAAATTCCTGATAAAGTTTTTGTGAATTAGTTTTGCTTCATAATTTAATTCAAGAATTAATTAAGTGTTGTGTTATTTTCAAGTAATAATAATTTTTTCATATTGTGAATTTTAATGATAAACTTTGAAATTAAAGATAAAATTTTGTATTTAATATTTTTTTAGAAGAACAGTGCTTCATTTATTGATCACCAGCAAATAGGATTGATTGTGTGTACATAAGGCAAAGTGATAAACATGTTTTGTTCTTTTAGTTTTGCTAAAGTGAATTAAGACCAGGGAAACAGTTAGAGTTGTTTGATGAAGTGATGCCCTTTTACTCTAGAATATTTCTAGTTTAATTTTTGATACTTCACACATATTCTGATAAACTTAGTTTGATTTTTCAAGTGATAAATAGTTTTTTCTTAAGGGATCACTGTTACCTTTAGAGTACTCAGTCATAATTATTATTGTTATGGGAGTTCAGGTATCTGGCTGAAGTGAGGTATATTTTTGAATTTGAGATTAGTTGTGTAAAAACCAGGTACTTGATACACATTGTGACATTATATTATTTGGTGCCCAGAGACCCGGGAACAAAACAAAATATCACTCTGGTTTATGGTTTATACTGGTGGTGTTAGGGATATATTTTGATAGGAGAGTGACCATATAGTTGTTTTTTGCTTTATATTGTGAATCATTTAGTTGAGTAACTTAGAGAAAATGGCTCTGTTCAATGTTCAGAAGTTTTTAGCAGCTCCATCCATCCAAGAGTTATCTGAATCCAACCTGACTAAGGGACAGTGGACTACTTTAGCAGTGGAATGTGGGGGTAATGTGTCTAGTGATATGATTAAGGCACAAATCAAATGTATTGCAATCCAAGCATTGATGGACTCTGGTAAAATAGATGAAGAGTCAGGAGAGGCACAAGTGTTGTTCAATGCAGCTGAGGCAGAATTTATAAATTAACATGAACAAAAGAAAGAGAAAAGTAATGCAGAAGCAGAACTTAGACGTATAGAAGCAGAAGAAAATTTGATTAAGCTGAAGATGCAGGCTGAAAGAGAAAGAGAAGACAGAGAGAAAAGATAAAGAAAAGAAGGAGAAGAAGAAAAAGCAGCAGAAGAAGAAAGAGAAAGAGCAAAAGAGGAAAGAGAAAGAGCAAGGAAACAAGAAGATTATGAAAGAGAGATGAAATTGATAGAAGCCCGCTCCAAGTTACCTGTAACACCTTCTAACCCTACTCAAGGTAATTCAGACTCTGTATTTGATGTAGTAAGAGTGCAGAAGTTAATTCCAGTGTTTACAGAAGAAGCTCCAGGTGAGTTTTTTGATCACTTTGAAAAAGTGGCTTCAGGTATGGGATAGCCAGAGGATAAATGGTCAGTCTTGTTACAGAGTGTTCTCATTGGTAAAGGAAGAATTGCCTATTTAGCCTTATCAGCTGATCAGTGTAAAGAGTACTAGGTACTCAAACAAAATGTGCTACAAGTTTACCAGATAACCCCTAAATATTATAATGAAAGATTCAGATCTTTGAGAAAGGATGACAAGATAACATTCTTGGACTATGCCTACAAAGTTAGAAGATGTTTTAAACGATGGTTGGAGGCTGCTAAAGTTAAATCTATGAACGAACTTGAGGAGTTAGTAGTCCTAGAACAATATCTTAGAGGAATACCTGAACACATAAGAGCCTATTTAAGAGAGAGAGAGGTTAAGAAACTTGACAAAGCTGCTACATTGAGTGAAGATTACAATATCATTTGTAGTAAAAGAAATTATAATGTCAAGTACCAGAACCAACAGTGCTCAGTTTCAGGTCTCATCCAAATTTCAGGAACATTACAACTGGATATCTCTCTAGTGGCTATGCCAATACAAAGCCAGGTAACACCCCTCAGCAATTGAATGTTAATCCTCATCATCCAGTCTGTTCTCAAGACAGATACAGAAGACTAATGTTGTCTGCTACAAGTGTGGAAGAGTAGGACACTACAGTTGAGATTGTTATCAGACACAACAGCAGACCAAACCTGCTGGTTGAGTGGTTAAAGGTAACCAGATGAAGCAAACTATGAAGAGCAGTGTGGGGAAGACTGAGACTAAACAAGCAGAGCATTTAGCAGCCAGTGGAAATGTAACTTCAAGCAGTGAGTAACTGAGCAGCTTGGAGGCCTTTAAGCCATATATCTATGAAGGTACGCTGACAACTCAAGGAGGAGCGTGCTGGTACCAGTCAAAGTATTACGTGATACTGGGAGTAACCATAGTGTGGTAGTTCGTGGTGCTCACCCACAGCTGGAGAAGAATCTCACTGGAGATTCAGTTATTTTGAAGGGTATAGGAGGAGAAGAGGTAACTCCTATATGCCGCTTGCACTTGTCCTGTGAATTGGTGACAGGGAATGTTGATTTTGCTGTAAAGGACTCACTAGCTGTTGAAGGTGTACATGTTTTACTGGGTAATGAAGTTGGTGGTGTACCATTTGTTCCTTGTCCTATAGTGACAGACAAACCATTAAGGGTTAATCCTACTGTAGATTTAGAGAATAATAACCCCCACCTGTATCCAAGTTGTGTAACTACCAGGAGTATGAGGAGATCTATGTTTGCAAATGAAGATACTGAGGATTTACCTGCACCAGAAGGATCAAGTGAAGGATCTTTAAGCTTAGAAGAGCTGTTCCAGATAAGTGAAGTTTCCCCTAGTGTTAGTAATGAAGAGATTTCCCAAGAAGAAGAGGATCTTGTTGTTATTAAAGAGACTCCGAGTAGTCAAAGTGTTCCTGAAGATAGTAGTGAAACTACAGAAGCAGAGTTAGCAGATAGAGTTCAGCCATTGAAGTTGGTCAAGTGACTAGAGAGAAGCTAATGAAACTGCAGAAGAGGGATACAACGTTGGCTGATTTGTTCTTCAGAGTTGTTGATCAAGAAGAGATGCAACAAACCTCCACCTGTTATTATCTAAAGGAGGGATTGCTAATGAGGAAGCATCGGCCTGTAGATATACCAGGAAATGCTGAATGGGGTGAATATAATCAAATTTTGATTCCATATCCATTGAGGAAACAAGTTGTAGCAGTAGCACACGAGTCTGGACATATGAGAATCAGGACGACTGTTGAGAAAATTATGAAGTATTTTTTCTGGCCTGGACTTCACAAGGATGTTAGCAGATTTTGCAGAGAGTGTCACACATGCCAGATAGCTTGAAAACCGAATGAAACCATTCAGAAAGCACCTTTACCACCCAGAGAAGTTGCGGGAGAACCCTTTAGCAAGTGGTTGGGCCACTTCCGAAAACGAAGAAAGGAAATGAATATCTTTTAACATTAATGTGTCCAGTGACTAGGTATCTTGAGGCAATTCCTGTAAGAAGTATAAGTGCAAAGGTAATTATTGAGAAGTTGATGGAGTTTTTCTCCAAGCTTGGAATACCAGAAATTGTGCAAAGTGATAGAGGAATGAACTTTGCTTCAAAATTATTCCAGGATGTGATGAACTTGTTAGGAGTAAAAAAACAGTTATCAACTGCTTATCATCCAGAGACTCAAGGAGCCTTGGAAAGGTTCCACCAGACATTGAAAAGTATGTTAACTAAGTATTGTAATGAATCAGGAAGAGAATGGGATGCTGGTTTACCCTTGATGCTATTTCAAGTTAGGAATGCTTATCAAGAAAGTATGGGATGTTCACCAAATGAAATGATTTTTGGTCGAAACATTAGAGGTCCATTGAAGATTCTTGCAGAGAATTGGGAAGAAAATCAAGAGGAAATCCAAGGAGAATATGTGAAGAACTTGAGGAAAAGATTAAGAGAAATTAGAAAATTCTCTTTAGAAAGTTTACCAGATAACCCCAAGAGAAAATGAAAAGAAAATTTGATGCTAAGACTAAGCTAAGAAATTTTAGTATTGAACAGCAAGTTCTAGTGTTCTTACCAGTGAAAAGATTTCCCCTTACCAATAAGTTTCAAGGTCCTTATAGGATAATAGAGAAGTTAAGTGATCGAACTTATGTGATTGAAACATCAGGGAGAAAGAAACGACAGAGGAAGATACATGTGAATCTTTTGAAACCTTACTTCTCAGAGACTAAAACTGAAAAAGTGTCAATAACACAGACAACTTCATCTACAGAGGACGATGATGGCTACGAATTGGGAGCTGAAAGCAAGATGAACAATTCTTCAATATTAGAAAATTTGGAAGATAAACTAAAACATCTGAGTGTTGAGCAAAGTAGTGAATTAAGTGAAGTGATTCAAAGTTTTCCTGAAAATTTTGCAGATGTACCTAGACGTATCAATCTGACAAAGCATGAGATAAAGATCAGAGAAGATGGAAAACCTTTTAAACTGAGAGCTTATCGCTTATCACCTTTTCATCGAGATGTTTTGAAGAAAGAAGTTGAATATTTGTCGCAGCATGGATTAGCAGAACCCAGTTCAAGTCATTATAGATCTCCTTGTGTGTTAGTGAAGAAACCAGATGCCTCATTTAGGATGTGTACTGATTATAGGAAACTGAATCCCATCACTGTGGCTGACAATTATCCCTTGCCTCTTATTGATCAATTACTTGATAATATTAGGCAAGCCAAATTTGTTTCCAAGATAGACTTGTTGAAAGGATATTATCAAATTCCTTCAGATGAGAATGCTATGTTGCTGTCAGCTTTCATTACTCCTTTTGGACTGTATCAATTCACTGTTTTGCTGTTTGGTCTGATGAATGCACCTGCAACATTCCAGCGAGTGATGGATCAACTACTAGGATCAATAGAAGGAGTGGGTGTATACCTTGATGACATTGTGATTTATTCTAATACATGGGAAGAACATCTGAAGTTATTAAGGAAAGTGTTCAAGAAACTACGGGAAGCAGGACTAACAATCAACTTACAAAAAAGTGAGTTTGGAAAGGCAACTGTACAGTATCCAGGATTTGAAGTTGGAAAAGGCCTTCTCACTCCTATTGATGCTAATGTAGAAGGCATCCATAAGGCTACTCCCCTACTACGAGGAAACAGCTATAAAGATTTTTGGGCATGGCTGGATTTTATCGCCGATTCTGTCCAAATTTCTCAACCGTAGTAGCTCCCTTAACTGACTTAACCAGTCCGAAAAGAAAGTTTGTTTGGACTCCAGAGTGTCAAGAATCATTTGAGAAGGTTAAAGCCGTATTAACTTCAAGACCAGTGCTTCAAGCTCCAGACTTCAGTAAAAAGTTTGTGATACAAGTTGATGCATCCGACTGTTGAATTGGAGCTGTTCTACTTCAAGAAGATGACAACAGAATCTTCCATCCAGTATGTCTTATGTCTTCAAAGTTGAAAAGGCATCAGAAAACTTACTCAACAATCAAAAAAGAAACATTAGCATTAATCATAGCATTGAAAAAGTTTGAAGTGTATGTGAACCGACCTAGGAATGAAGAAATTTTAGTGTTGTCGGATCACAACCCAATCTCATTCATCAATAAGATGAAAAATAATAATATGAGACTGACCAGGTGGTCTTTATGCCTGCAACCATATAATGTAAAAGTTAAACACATTTCACGAAAAGATAATGTCATAGCAGATTATTTATCCCATTGTGAATCGCTGGATTCAAACCCGGGATAAGTAATCTTCTGGGGAGAGGAATTTCATGATGTTGCCTTGTAATACATATATCATCCTATAATTTTGACATCTTTACTTTTTTTTATGTGTTATGTGTAATGATAATGATTGTTGAAGTGTCATATATAGTTTGGCCTCAGATCTCAAAAGAACTAATGATTAAGTAACTTAATAGCGTAATTTAGAATTGATAATACAATTTTAATCATAACACAGTTTAGAATGAATAATATCTTTCTCAATAAAAGCGTAGTATATGAACACATGTGTGTTCAGCAAAGACTTGTTTCATTTCAGTTGTCATCAGTTGAGATAAGAGAGAACGCTTTGTTTCGGGTTAACGTGATGACAGGTTGGAATAACAAATGCCGATTCATCCCGTACGAGCACAAGGCGAGTGATTTCATGTTATTACATGCATTGTTCGAGTCACATACAGGACTTTGAGAGAAAGAATACATGTCTTGATCAGTTACATCATGTTGTGTAAGATTGCATTCAAAATGTTTTGCTGGGATGATGTCATTTTCCTTCTAGAAATTTCTCCATGGTATCTCGCACTCAAAATGCTTTAATGACATCACCTCCCTGCTTCTAGAACTTCTCTTTTGTATCTCGCACCCAAAATGCTTTAATGACATCATGTAATTGTTTCACGTGCTACTGGAATTCTAAAATCTGTTTGATTCTGATTTCCAAAACCGATTGGTTTGGTTCCCTCTCTCTCTCTCATTCTTAAAAAGAGATTACTTTTAACGTAGTGTTTTGTGGTCATGTATTACGTATTAGTATTAATTTTTGAGATCTGAATTTAGCAGTTATTTAATTTGTAACGGCACCTGGTAAAAAAGTGTGTTTTGTGGTAATGCAGCTGCAGCAAGAGATTTTACAGAGGTTTTCACAAGTTTGTGTAAGATAATGAGAATTTTACTTATTAATAACATGGTATAATAAGTTAGGAAATTTTGCCAGAGTAAAATTGTTATTAATAAATCTTATGTGTATTTTTGTGTGTTTTTCTGTTTGCAATCTCTTCATATTTTCACATTTTTTATGTTTGTGTTGTAACATTTATTTATGTAGCATTTTAAATATTTCATGGTTATACAACATTGCATGCTTGATTTAATATTTCATTTATTAAAAATTTCTTTTCAAATCTTGGTTAATTCTTGATAGTTTAAGTTTTGCTTGATTAATTTAAATTCCTGATAAAGTTTTTGTGAATTAGTTTTGTTTTATAATTTAATTCAAGAATTAATTAACACGTTGACTGCTATGTTCCATATATGGTTCACAGGGGACTTTCTGAATGAGCGATGTGTAATTTATGTGGTATTTACATGCTAAGAATTATATCTTTTTTCAAGTATCCAAAATTTAATCAAAATGGGCTTTTTATACCAAAATATTATTGTAATAAATTGAAGTTAATTAAATTAAACTAGAACATTAACTAAACATTTTTATTTATTACTGAAAATAATCTTCATATGCTGGCAAAAGGGGCATTTTTTTTTTAAATTCTTTCTTTCTTTCAGTAAAAAAATAGAAAACATTATCATTAGATCAACAAAAATGCTATCCTTTAACCCTAGATTATATTTATATAAATTCAGTAGAAAAATAAATCAGTTTGGTAAACATTTTGGTTTTCTGAAAAAATTAATAGTGGTGTTATTTTACTTATGATTATTAATTGCTTTCAACATAAATATAGGTTTTTCTGTTGTATTATGATGTGATTTGCATGATTTTGAGGTTTATTTCATCGCAAATGAATACTTATTTTCCCGGCAAATGATATATTGTATATATAAAAATTAATAAAATTATGACTTGTCAGAATATTGCACTTCTTCCATAGCTAATACGGCAAAACTGTGTTTACTGATTACAGTTTTGCCGTATTAGCTATGGAGAGGGGGGGTGCAGTATTCTGACAAGTCGTAATTTTATTAATTTTGTATATATCATTTGCCGGGGAAGGATAAGTATTCATTTGCGATGGAAATAAACCTCAAAATCATTCAAATCACATCATAATACAACAGAAAAACCTATATTTTATGTTGAAAGCAATTAATGTCCATAAGTAAAATATAATAGTGTCCTTTTCTTGGTGAAAAAATATCCATTTATATTTTGTATGATGAAGGAAATCATGTAGTATTTAGAGTACAAGTATAAAATTAATATTCTTTCTATTTTGCTTCTACATAAGAAAAACAAATTAACTTTTCATCATATTGGGACAATGGGTAATTTGTATATCATATATATATATATGTATGTATGTAATGCAAGTATGTATGTATGTATGTATGTATGTATGTATGTATGTATATATATATATATATATATATATATATATATATATATATATATATATATATATATATATATATATATATATATATATATATATATATATATATATATATATATATATATATATATATGGATAGACATATACAGAAAAAATGGGCTACTGTATACAGATGGGCAGATACAGTATATGAATAAGAACTGCAGAAGACCTAAATGATTTACTTGTATATAAATACTTTTATTTATGCAAAATACAAATTTATATTACCAAAAATACAGCCTGTACTGTATATATGTTTCCTAATGTGTGTCTGTCTGTAACATGTATGTGCATCTTATATGTATTATATTCATGTGTATGTTTATATATATTCCTATATGCACATGTGTGTGTCATGTACACATGAAAACATACAAAGGTTATATATATATATATATATATATATATATATATATATATATATATATATATATATATATATATATATATATATATATATATATATATATATATATATATATATATATATATATATATATATATATATATGTATATGTATATACATATACATATATATATATATATATATATATATATATATATATATATATATATATATATATATATATATATATATATATATATATATATATATTATGTGTGTGTGTGCATGTACACACATGTGCGTGTGTGTGCATGTGTCTGCAAAACACCAAATGACTAATAAATCTGTTATAAAATAACAATATATTGAAATTCTACACATTTTTCAGTTGACCACATGTGGTACATATCGCTTATAGTAACGTGTGCAATCATTCAGGGCGATGTGTGCCTTTAGAGTCACACTGAGTATGAGCCACGTCTGGTACACGTTGCATACGGTAATTCCCTAGATCAGTCTGAGCGATATGCACCATAACTGAACATCCACAGTGTGACCATATTTGGCACACAACGCCAGCAGAACTGTCTCTAATAGTTTTGGGCGACATGAGCCATATATGACCACATCTATTATGCCCATATTAGGTACACAACGCCTGTAATTAAGACTTTTGTTATGTCAGGCGAAGTGTACCACATAAAGTCACGCTTTTTACACTGGCTGAGCACTCGGCTTACCTTAGGGATACACCATAACAACTCTCACGTCAATAGCTAGCTAGTTACTGATTTTATGAGGGTTTAAAGAGAACGCCCATTGGGCCGTTTCACAGCATTGCCAATCGCAGTCAACGTGTTAAGTGTTGTGTTATTTTCAAGTAATAATAAATTTTTCAGATTGTGAATTCTAATTATAAACTTTGAATTTAAAAATAAATTTTTGTATTTAATATTTTTTTGAAAAACAGTGTTTCATTTATTGATCACCAGTGAATAGGATTGATTGTGTGTCCATAAGGCAAAGTGATAAACATGTTTTGTTCTTTTAGTTTTGCTAAAGTGAATTAAGACCAGGGAAACAGTTAGAGTTGTTTGATGGAGTGATGCCCTTTTACCTAGAATATTTCTAGTTTAATTTTTGATACCTCACACATATTCTGATAAACTTAGTTTGATTTTTCAAGTGATAAAACAGTTTTTTTTTTAAGGGATCACTGTTACCTTTTAGAGTACTCAGTCATAATTATTATTGTTATGGGAGTTCTGTATTGGCTGAAGTGAGTCATATTTTTGTATTTTGACATTAGTTGTGAATAACCAGGTACTTGATATTTATTTTGACAATATATATATATACCATATATATATATATATTATATATATATATATATATATATATATATATATATATATAATATATAGATATATATATATATATATATATATATATATATATATATATATATATATATATATATATATATATATATAGGGCGTTGCCACTATATATATATATATAAAATATATATATATTATATATATATATATATGTATATATATATATATATGTATATATATATATATATGTATATATATATATATATATATATATATTATATATAGTATATATATATATATATATATATATATATATATATATATATTATATATATATATATATATATATATATATATATATATATATATATATATATATATATATATATATATATATATATATATATATATATATATATATATATATATTCCCAGATATATATATATATATATATATATATATAT
Organism: Macrobrachium rosenbergii; assembly: GCF_040412425.1. Classification (NCBI taxonomy): domain Eukaryota; kingdom Metazoa; phylum Arthropoda; class Malacostraca; order Decapoda; family Palaemonidae; genus Macrobrachium; species Macrobrachium rosenbergii. The sequence goes on from NC_089785.1 coordinate 1,159,892, forward strand.
ATATATATATATAGGGTTATATATATATATATATATATATATATATATATATATATATATATATATATATATATATATATAATATATATATATATATATATATATATATATATATATATATATATATATATATATATATATATATATATATATATATATATATATATATATATATATATATATATATATATATATATATATATATATATATATATATATATATATATATATATATATATATATATATATATATATATATATATATATATATATATATATATATACAAAAGAGGAGAGAGAGAGAGAGAAAGAGAGAGAGAGAGAGAGGGGAGAGAGAGAGAGAGAGATTAAAAGTTCAGAAGCAATGCTTTCGGTGGATTTTAAGAATCAGTAAATGCATTATCAAGGATATTTTCACATGAATTTACAAAGGCTCAATACTCCTTTATTGCTGGTCATATGTAACAAGTAAGATATAGTTACGGTGAATATGAAATTAATTACAGCCTATCTTCACTTTTCACTAATACACAGCATGATGTTATGTCATCACTGGAAGAAATGTGCATTTTTGGTTAAACTCTTCGTGTATTTCCTGATACGTTTAGGCAATGAATGATTTTAAAATTGCATGCAGTTATGTAATTTTAACTTGTAGATTATGTGCAGGGTCCCATAGACCATAAATTCAATTAAGACTCAGCCTAAATTACAAGAGGAGGGGAAAAAAGAGGAAGTGAGACGAGTAATTATCAAGGACTTATTTTACTAACGTTGACGTAGGTTATCCAACCTTGCGCTCCAAGTAACATACGCAATGCCAAACGAGGAACAAAATACATTGTATCTATTCTGAGCTAAGGCTGTTCTTTTGATTAAGCTAGTTTACTTACTGGAGTTCGGGTGTTTTCTTTAAAATTGAGGAATGCGCACCACTACATATTCATACCCAGAGGATTTGCTATTGTCAATAGGGTATGTTAGGCAAAACATGACTAAGGTATTAGTTCATTTAATCTAATTTCATATATATATATATATATATATATATATATATATATATATATATATATATATATATATATATATATATATATATATATATATATATATATATATATATATATATATATATATATTGTTATAAACTGGGGTCTTGGTTGGGGGAAGAATTGAGCAAAATGCAAAAATGTTGACTGCAAAGGACCAAGTGCACCCAGATTATGAACAAAAGGAAAAGTTATTGAAACTTACCTTAGATTTCTGGATTTACAAATAAGGGAGGAAGGTCGCCATTTGGAATTGGAATTCTTTTACAAATTTGCAGGGGTTTATTTACAGAGACTTTAGCAATGAAACAAGGAGACAAAAAAACGACATGGTAGCCAATGGGCAGACTCATTAATGGGACACATAGAACAATAATGCAATGGTTGGCAATGAGCAAGCTGATTAATAAGGGGCCAATGTGCAATACAATTATTCCAGTTACAATAAAAATGGTTTAGTCATGCCCCGATTACACTAAATAGTCTCAGTTAGATGCTACAAACAGATTCAACTCTAGGATGGGGAAAATAATTCATATAAAACTTGGCGGGCCACAGCAGATTTCAGGGTTCGGACTGCGTCCAGTAATATTTTCAGGATTGGAATGCAGTCAGACTTATCAGGCACAGAATGCGAAGAGCAGCTGTCTCTCCTTGTATGACCATTGAGGGCACCAAACAATTGTCTTGGCTGTCCGTCGAAGGTAGTTCAACCAGTGGAGCGGAAGAGGATGCAGCACGTGCGTTCCTGACGAGGTCACAGGAGAATGTGGGTGCTTCCAAAACACACCGTCTTGAATTTCGAACTTTGGGCCAACCGTACCTGCAAGGAGCCATACGCCAAGAAAAAAGCAGAGGAAAAAAATTCTTAAGACTAAGTGCTTACAGATTAAAATCCTACCTCGACCCTAGCCTCAATATGCCTATTTGACCTTCCCCATACATAAATGCTCCCACATCACGTGATGGGGGTGAAAAGGGGGTTTTCACTTGTTCCCCGGATCGAAGGATTTTAGGTGGAGGTAAGGAGGCCTAGCTCCTTATGGGTGCTAACGGCTATTATCTGGTTCAAATATTCTCATGGCTACAGCTCCTCATATTGGCATCCACTTTAAGCTAACGGAAATGAAAAAAATCCCTAGAAGTTAGCCTGATAACAGTTGAATAGGAGGGAGGAATGTAAATATATGATGATATATATATATATATATATATATATATATATATATATATATATATATATATATATATATATATATATATATATATATATATATATATATATATATATATATATATATACCAGTAAGATATATTAATTTTTTGTATCACCTGTAACAATGCTAGTTTTTTGTGTCTTAAATCATTTATAATTAAAAATGAGAAATGTTAACTCACTGATGACTCAAAATGTAGATGCAAGAGGATAGTCAGAAATCTTATATATACATTTGAATGTAACTAAACTTGCAAACTTGTGCTCTACAGAAATCCGAACCGCTTTACCAATCTAGACAAAATTTTGTACACAGCCTTCATTTGATCCAAGGAAGGGTCTCACAAAGATTTCAAACCTGTACCCACACCCTCCGGGGTACTTTATTTACTACGGGTCCAGGCAAAGACCCAGTCATGGATAATATTTTGGACTGGTGTGAAATTTGGAATGTCAGGAAAGTAGGTTCATATACTTTCTCTCCCATTGTCGAGCCAAGTAACGCAACTTGAATTGCGGTCACGCTTAGAAAATTTTCCTGCATCTCTTTTGAATTCTTTTGTTGTGTAAAGTCTGTGTACTATCATTAAAAATGCTTTTCTTTCCTGTGATTAATAATTCTGTCTAGAATTCATTGCTTTTAAAAAAGCATGTTAATTAAAACCACATCACATGTTGCTTTCTTTCTAAGGCAAATGATCGATTGGCATTCAGAGTTTTCCCAGGCAGCACGGGGTTGGTCAGCTAGTACCTAATATTTTTTTCATTATTGCCTCCAGCTCCACGTTATGCTTAATTCTTTCCTGTGCTTCATCTTCATTAACTGTCCATTACTCACTAGTCTCCTTTCTCGTAGTTCTCATCCAAGTAGAAATATTTCTGTTAGCTCTTTAGCGCTCACGGGAGCCTAGCTAACAGTATGACACATTATTTTCCGAGGGGTTGGGCAAAGGACAAGCCCAATCCACCTCCATCTTCCTTTCATTATTATTTCAAATGCCTTAATGTATTGCAGCTGACTTTAGCAAATAGCCATTTTACACAAACGTTGGGTTTACATATTAATAGCAATCACTGTTGCAAGTTCTAAAGAAAAATATTTCTAAAGCTAAAAAAATTCGAGGTAAAGAGTATCAGCCAAAAACTATTTCGAGACTTCACATCTTCCCTTCGCGGAGCTTCTCACATGAATTACATGGAAAACATTGCCTACACTGAAGATGAGAGGACATATCTTGGAACTGTTTGTGTAGGATTCTCGGTTTCTCGAACTTGTGGTTTTATCATATTCAAAATAGCTCGATTCGGAACTTCGGATAAAAATATTTATCGAATACAATTAAACCTTGAATAATTATAAAGAAACTCAGTGTACGTTTTTTCGTACATTTCAAGGGCTATCTTAAAGTAAGAACTCAAGTTTGTCAGTGGTAGGAAAAGTGAATAACAATTCAAGAAAATATACATGCCACATACCTACGCATGTGGTTTCTTATTTTGATCATAATGAATCATTAGACGCTAACACACACACACACACACACACATATATATATATATATATATATATATATATATATATATATATATATATATATATATATATATATATATATATATATATATATATATATATATATATATATATATATATATATATATATATATATATATATATATATATATATATATATATATATATATATATATATATATATATATATATATATATATATATATATATATATATATATATATATATATATATATATATATATATATATATATATATATATTGTTACGTGAGGGTCTTGCTGATCATGTATTATTCAATTTACGTAATTTTTATGGCCCTGAAAACCAAGATTACACGTAACCTGCCACTTGAAGCCAAAAGTTAACCTCAAAGACAGTCGTTAATTAGCCAAAGGTCGCCAGTTAAGGGTAATTAACCTTAACAAAAAATATTTGAGATGAATTTGATTTTTAAACGCAACGGTTCTTCCAAACATTCGACGCGAGGCATTACAAAAGCATCGAGATTTAACCTGATTTTGCTTACCCTAAATCCTAGGTATTTTACTGAATAACGGGTTGAAGCTAACAATAAAATAATTAGGCTTAATCTAGACTTCAGTAAACACATATACCCTAAGGGGTGGCTGAAGGAAGAAAACAAAGAAATGCGAAATACAGAAAAAGATAAAAGAATGGGCTAAGTTTTGAACAAAAGCGACTTTACCTTTAGGACGAACGTTGTGCGCACTAACACCGCCGAACGAAGTCTTCGCAATTGGTTCTTCACTTCACTAATATAATAATAGACAAAGAAAGGGGAGAAGAGGCCCTTTCGACATGTGGTCTCTCCGAATGCTCCAGTCTCTCTGAATGTTCCCTGACCGTTTTAGGTCAAAAACAGTAACCCCAGGTGTCCACGTTCTTGTTAAAAACATTCGCCAAGAGACAGGTAGGGAAGGAAAAAGGGACCTTAGACCACCTATTCTTAAGGCTGATAGGGAAATTTTCCTATAGGGTAAAAGGCCTAACTTACCTATCCTGTTCTCCAACGGACGTTAAGGTTTGAACTGAAGACACACCTATATAGACAACGTCTTTTCCCGGTCTCAGTCAGGCTGATATTTTTACAATCAAAAGTTACGAGGGCGAACAGCAGTAATATTTGTAAAGCTCCCCTTAAGAGGGCCTTCACTCCCTTTTCGGCGTGAAGGTCTATACTAACAAGCTGTTCGCCTCTCGTAGGTTACCTCCTTCCCTGAGCAGATTAGTCCTGGTTAGACTACCTAGCTACAGAACTACCTAACCCTAGATAGGATACGAGCTATATTCACTACTTTACCTAATTCTAATAGTACTGGAAGGTTATGTGTTGAACGATATATTTCTTGATATATTGCAACATGTTTTCTTTCCATATAAATCCGTGAAAGTACTGGTCACTAATATTGCATGAGTTTTTATTGAATACACGAACGAACTAAGGCGTATATTATCACGGGAAAACAATTTTCACTGCAATTAACCGGGATCAATTACATGACCAATTACTCTGAAACAATGGCACCGGAGCAATCGCTTGAAAATTACGAGGAAATAAATGTTTGCACGGTTAGCTGGGAGCGCTTGATAGAATAGGCGTTTGGAATTCATATTCTCTTTCGATTAACTGAGGAAAGATTTATGCCTCGTATTAAAATAACCATGTTGTCTTCAGCGTTCAGAAACGTTTAGTGAAAGTAATAAATAAGATAAATGATTTATGAATGAACATTTCGAAATTAGAATAGTTTTTGCCATAAAAGTCTCTGATAGGAAATGCTGAATGAAAGCTAAATACATAAAAACAAAGAAGGCCTTTTACTCATTTACATAAAAAAATAAATACCTTGGATATTTATCAAACAAAGCCAAATCTGAATATCTTGAATGTACTGTACATATTCTCAAGTTATGCTACCAAATAAGAGTGACTCGTATTTTCTATGCCTGCTGCCTTAGAGGCATTGGTAACACAGAACCGTGGCTTAGAAAGTTTTCCTTAGGAAATTTACAAAGACAAAATTGATCAGGTTGCATCATGATTTTCATACAGTAATATATTCATAATATTTTAATGCCGCGTGGCCTTTATTTTTACACTTCAGCGTTCCATAGTTCTTTTGTTTACTAAACCAAGATACTGTGGCAGACTTCGTTGAATTTTTACATGTATTGTTCTTAGTTTAATTTAGGTATTAGCTGATGCATTATGCTTTTATGTACCAGCATCGTTAGGAATGTCTTAGCTTTTGATTTCTTTGTTTAACAATAATTGATTTTTTGTAGTTCTCCCTTTCTCTTATCTTGAGTAGTTTCTTTTATCAGATATTGTTTGCTCCTGCATACCCATACCCATACCCATACCCATCCCCATACCCATTCCATACCCATATCCATACCCATACCCATTCCATACTCATACCCATATCCATACCCATACCCATTCCATACTCATACCCATATCCATACCCATACCATGCCATTCCCATACCCATACCCATATCCATATCCATACAATACCCATACCAATATCCGTACTATACTCATACCATACCCATACCCATACCCATACCCACATCTAAATTAACCCCATTAATAACAGTCAGTAAAAGTCTACGAGCAGCACCAGCCCCGTTTACCTTCAGGTCATATAAAAACAACTGACCATATCCTGGTGCAGGTGCTGTAGCAGCTGCTGATGGGTTTTGAACCAATACTAATGCCATTGGCAGTTCCAGACCATCACCAGTAGTGCCTGCTGTTGTTCTAGAATTACCCGCTGAGGCCATCTCGAAACGAAAATAACAAAGCTTGGCCAGAAATCCTTTATTACTGTATATACTGTTGGGTCACTTAATGCTGAAAATTTCTGGACAGTTATTTTAAAATATTATTCTTGAAAGACGTCTTCACAACACCAGGATCCTTTGAAGCAGTCTTCAGCTCCTGAAGCATTCCCGGAGAAATTCCTATTGAATTATAACATCTTTTTAAATCTTAAAGACTCCAGTTGTATAACAGGAGTAGTCTTACTGTGAATTTCATAATGCAAGTGGTTCACAGTTACCACATGAGGTTAATTAAATGCATCACAAATTCTAAAGGTCAAGCAAGATACATTTTTATTTGAAAAACCTGTACATTACTTTTATGAAAAAAATGTTCTTACAAGTGTATAAATATTTTTTTTACTAATACTCAATTTCAACACATTTTATTTCATCATAAAACATGGAAACGGGAAGAAGGAAGGGGGAGAGGGAGGGAAAAGGGATGGGAAAGGAGTAAGGGGATGGGAGGGGAGGGAAAGGGGAAGAGGGAGGAAGAAGAGGAGGGGGAGGGGAAGGGGAGAGAGAGGAGGAAGGGGAGGGGATTCGGCAGGGGAGGGTGGAAGGGGGAAGGGGAGGATAGGGGGAAGGGAGAGGGAAGCGGATGGGAAGGACAAGGATAGGGGAGGGGGGGAAAGGGGAATGGAAAGGGGAGAGAAAGGGGATGGAAGGAAAGGGGAAGGGAAGGGGAGGGACGGGGAAGGGAGTTGGAAGGGGAGGAAGGGGAAGGGAGGGGATGGGAGAAAGGATGGGGAAAGGGAGGGGATGGGGGGGAAGGAAGGGGGAAGAGGAGGAGGGGATGGGGAGGGGGAAGGGGAAAGGAAGGGGAGGGGGGAAGGGAAAGGGAAGGGGGAAGAGGGAGGGGAAGGGAATGGGGAAGGGGGAAGAAAGGGAAGAGGGAGGGGAGGGGGAAAGGAGGAGGGGAGGGCACACCACACAGAAAGGCAGCAAGGAAGTTAACATAATAGAGGAGGGAGGGGAGGGACACACACACAATACATGCAGAAAGGCAGCCAAGGATGGGGAGGAGGAGGGGAGGGGAAGGGGGGTAAGGGGAGGGAAGGGGGAGGGTAAGGGAAAAAAAAAGTATACCTTAGTTTAACCAGACCACTAAGCTGATTAACAGCTCTCCTAGAGAGGGCTGGCCCGAAGGATTAGTTTATTTTACGTGGCTAAGAACCAATTGGTTACCTAGCAACGGGACCTACAGCTTATTGTGGAATCCGAACCACATTATAGCGAGAAATGAATTTCTATCACCAGAAATAAATTCCTCTAATTCTTCATTGGCCGGCCAGAGACGCGAACTCGGGCCTAGCAGAGTGCTAGCCGACAACTCTACCGACTCGTCCGACGAGGAACTTAGGGTAAGGGGAGGGTAGGGATGGGGAAGGGGAGGGAAGGGGAGGGATATGGAGGGGGAGGGGAATGAGAGGGGAATGGGGGAGGGAGACACACATGCACAGAAAGGCAACCAAGGAAATTAACATAATGGAAGGGGGGGGGGGGGAGGGACACACACAGGCAGCACACACAGAAAGGCAGCCAAGGAAATTAATATAATAGATTATTATTATTATTATTATTGTTATTATTATTATTATTATTATTATTATTATTATTATTATTATTATTATTATTATTATTATTATTATAGGACAGGTTACGTACACTAGCAATGGATTTGTTTTCTTCATGTTATCATAATGTGTTCTGTGTTTTCTTGAATTTAGGCGAGTGACAGTATTTAACCCAACAGAGTGAATTCATTACTTCTGCTTTAGCAAAGGATGTTGGGAACTTATGAGGCAAACATAAAAAAAGTTAAGTTACCACTTGAACAATCAAGTAAATCTATAACCTCAGATGCAATACTTGAAGTGTAGATAATCTCCTTCCAAATTTTATATTTTCTTGCTCAGTAGATTCACTTTTTAAATTATTTCTGTGAAGCATAATTAGTGTTAATTGTTGTACATTTCCTTGACGGAGGTTGTATCTGCATCTGCTACTTATACAATGACTACTCCGTTTACCTAATAATAAACTTTACTTACAAATTAGTAATAGTTCAATGGGTTTTATTCAGCATGTTTTATCTTTTGGTACTTTCCAGTCGCTTTTACACTCTTTGTTGTAAACACGAGTCGAGGAAATCTTTTGGCACTTTCCAATCAGTTTTACACTCTTCGTTGTAAACAAGTCATTTCCTTGACTTGTGTTTACAACAAAGAGTGTAAAATAGTGCCAAAAGATTTCCTTGACTTGTGTTACAACAAAAGTAAAATAAAAGATAAAACTTGCTGAATAAAACCCATTGAACAATTAGTATTTTGTAAGTAAAGTTTATTACTAGGTAAAAGGAGTAGTCATTGTATAAGTAGCAGATGCAGATACATCCACAAAATTGATCAGTTTACTGGACAACCTCCGTTCAGTGATATTTTCCTTAGTGTTTAAAAAACCTTTTTTAGCTTTTGCGTTGAGAACTTATATATAGGACAAGAAATGTTTTATTTTTGGACTGAAATGTTTTATATTTGGACTGATTTAATGAAGAATTCCCAAGGACGCCAGGTTACTGTTGATGGAGACTTGCCCTTTACTTCTTCAGGTTGCTTCTCCTACTTTCTACTGTCTACTCATCTGTCACCTTGTAAGTTCACTATTTTTCTTCTCCACCTCCAACCTGCTTACATGAATAACTGCTAAGTCTATCTACCTTTAACTCTTTGAAATTCTTTGGAAATATACTGTTGTCCAAAGGAACCTCCAGCAATCTCCGTCCACCACCATTTTCCTTCGTCCCCCAACCAGGCATCTTCTAATAATTAAGCCTACATGTGCCTGGAAGGTATCTTTCCCCTAACCAGCTGCGCCATTGCCTTCTGGTTTCTAGTGCAAAATTTCTTTCCCTCACGCCTGATATTTCTTATACTCTCAAAGACATTTATAGCTGAACAACACGCCAAATTTCAACATTTGATTGAGACCTTAAAATCAGATACGCTTTAGACAATTATTACATAAAAGATTTAGGTAAATTTCATGAAATGGGCTTCATGGATTTAGTTTTGTATATTTAGAAACTGCTACATCTTCACTGTGTACTTTCATTTGCTCATATAACTGAAGGAATCAGGTTTAATTTACTGACCTACTGTAAATGGGTATGATGCGTCATTCTTAAGTTAATAAATCGCACCTGAATAAACTGCATATAAGTAAGAACAGGTGTGATTATTTTTCCTTTCTATTTATCTCTGCTCTTCATTCTCAGTGTCCTTGAATTGGGCCATGAATGTTATTGTGCGGGACAAGGACGCCACAGTCGCTTAATATGTCTAAATTTTATATAATCTACATAACTCATTTTTTTCATAAAGATTTTTGTTTATTTAAGATTATGAATAAATTCTGATCTTAAATGCCGACCATACTGCAAATAGTTCTACTGTGAACAAAGAAGCTTTGTTTTGTAAAGAAAATACACCTGTGTAAGTTGTTTAGTAAAAATATGTTTACACTATATGTTGCATTGTGCGTTTTTATGAGGTCTAGGAGCGTATGCATCTATTATTTATAAAATTGTAAAAATATGAACAGATTTACATTTCACTCACTCCCAATCGAAGAATGGGGAATTTTGATATAGGATGAAATATTCCACTTACAGATGTGGACTGAAGAAGTCTCTGTAATATATCGATTCTTAGCCGGCAGATCACTTGACTGAATCTTACTGAATTTATACTGTTACTAGAACACAGAGGACACGGCACTTTTGTCTCGAACAGATGTAGTTGAGAGGAGTTAAATGTGGTGCCTGATGATGCTTGGGTTTCATAATCAGACAGGTAGGACAGTTGTTTTGTACAATCACATCAGAACAGATCTACCAGCTACCAAGGTTTTATGAGACAGCTTCTACTGTATACCAGGTCTAAGAAAAATTTACTTTTTGTTTTCTGTAAAAGAAAACTATCGAGATGGCTATTTGTCTGTCCGTCCGCACTTTTTCTGTCCGCCCTCAGATCTTAAAAACTACTGAGGCTAGGGGGCTGCAAATGGGTATGTTAATCATCCACCCTCCAATCATCAAACATGCCAAATTGCAGCCCTCTAGCCTCAGTAGTTTTTATTTTATTTAAGGTTAATCCTAGCTACGATCATGCGTCTGGCACCCCTATAGGTGCCAACAATAAAGTCCACCACAGGGCGGTGGCTGAAAGTTTCATGGGCCACGGATGAGATTTTCATGGGCCGTGGCTGAGAGTTTCATACAGCATTATACGCTGTACAGAAACTCGACTGAGCCGCATTTATTACTTGTTATGTTATGTGAGCCAAGTGTGATCTCCGTCTTAAGTATGTAGGTTTCTTTAATGTTAATTTCTCAGCTCTCTTTCATATTTATCTGAATCTCATGTAAGCGTTTTCACCTGATTTTTCATATAAAAACTAAACTGAAAATCAAGCGGTACGGTCCAGGTATTTCATGACGGTAATGTTAATATTCCGGGCACGTCGTAATCCCGAGGAAGTTTAAATGCTGCGTATTCATCCATATATACATTACTTTTAACATATCTCGGTAAATGGTTCGAAATATCGTTGAACACTAAGAATAAGTTAGTGTTTTGATAATAGATAAGTAAATGGTAAGTTAGTGTTTTGATAATATCGTTGAATATCGTTGAACACTAAGAATAAGTTAGTGTTTTGATAATAGATAAGTAAATGGTTCGAAATATCGTTGAACACTAAGAATAAGTTAGTGTTTTGATAATAAGTAAATAAATATCGAACTAAATAAAACTTAAAAACAAGTAAAAAACAAGTAAAAAATTAGCGGAAGATTCTTCAGCGCAATGGAGTTTTCGGTACAGCCGCTACAGCGTATAATCAAGGCCACCGAAAATAGATCTATCTTTCGGTGGTCTCCTTATAATGCTGTATGAGCCACGGCCCATGAATCTTTAATCATAACCCGGTGGTAGCCTATCCTATATCGTTGCCAGATGCACGATTATGGCTCACTTTAACCTTAAATAAAATAAAAACTACTGAGTCTAGAGGGCTGCAATTTGGTATGTTTGATGACTGGAGGGCGGATGATCAGCATATTACTTTCTAGCCTCAGTAGTTTTTAAGATGTGAGGGCGGACGGACAGACAAAGCCGTTACAATAGTTTTCTTTTACAGAAAACTAAAAACACAAATTGGAGAGCAAATGTATTCAAGAAATCACGTGCAGTTTCGGAGCGGTCTGCCTCCTCATCGGTGTTGGGTTTTAGTGTCTACACAATGACGATGGAGCATGGCGCTCCGAAATTGGAAGCGGATTTCGTAAAAATATTTGCTCTCCAATTAGTGTTTTTTTTAAGTTGCTGTTTTCATTTAACCTCTCTCGTGAGACAACATTTTTAAATTCAACAGTGCCTAGGTAAATGTTTATCAATCTCATCTAGAGTATCCGTTATTTTAAATTTTCGTTACTATTCCAAGGCAGGTAGCATCAAATGCCACTGTTATGTAGCGTTTTCAGAACAAATATTTCGAAAACCTTTTTGATGTCTGAGAATAAGTAGTCAATAGCCCATGCTCAGTTACCCTCTATAAGTGATCTGAGCTGAACATGAAGTCAACTGCAGATTTATTTTTTCCGTGTGTGCGGTTGACAGTTACAGGTTTGGCGTAATTACATTATTCATTTAGTATGTACTAGGTCACCTCCTTCTTGCGTGCGTGGTATAGGCTTTCAAAACTCAATCATAGTGAATGTGCTTGGATTCTTAACCTGTAAATCTATCTTTGATACTATCTTGAAGAGGTAACTAAAGAACCTGGTATTGTTGTTACTGTATCTCCGAAAATACGAAGTCCATTTTCTAGGGATATTGGTAGTGCCTGGAAATGTCTTTAGGTTCCTACAGCATGGCTTTCTGTGCCAAGTTCTGACAAAATGTTATAAATTAATATTTAATCATACTAACTGAAAATTATTTCCATTTCCTTTTGCTTGTTTCTGGATAGAGAGCATAGTAGTATTTATCACAAAATTTCAGTTTCATTGCTACTCCTTCTCGGATCAGTTATTTTTGGTTTCTGAAAAAATGCTCACTGGTCATGGTAATTTTACTGCTGAATGTCATTGGCCTTATAAGTAGAAAGTTTTATTTATCTCCATTTATGTTTCAAAGGTATCTTTGCATGCAATTTTCATTTATTTGCATTGAAGAGACTTTAATCAGTCCAAATAGATAGTCTTATTTCTCTCACTCCGCACCGACACACACACACACACACAGTGCACAGTGCTATTTAAACGAGTACTTTTGTAAGTCTGTAATGCTCGCGTAGCTTAGTCTTCAGTTCCACATCTATTTATTTACATAATATAGAAGAAATGAATTATTTTTTACTTATTTTTTCATTTTTTGTATTCCTGTTAAAGTTACAAATGACCAATAAAGTGTATGGACAAATGTAGCATTATGTGATATCAAATACTGTTAGTATATTCCAGTGGCTGTCAGATCTTTTAGACCACCATTGCTCTTGTGGAATTCTTGGTCATTCGGAGACACCCAGTCATGTAGAATGGGTGAATTGATAGCCTTCGCTCTTTCCCTTCGTTACTGTTTTTCCGGTAAGATTTATTTCATCTTCCCGTTTGTTTTTCTTTCCTCAGTTTCTATATTTGTCTCTATACTGGGAGTACTTTTGTGAGTAATAATGATAAGAAAAACGACATTACTACATTAGGCAACATGATAAACAAAATGAAAGTAGTTTAACATAAGTATTTATTGAATTCCTTCTCCACCTTAATGGGAAGAGTGCGCCTGATGGTCAGCAGCAGAGGTGCTAATATTTGGTTGGATATGGGTGACTTGCAGCCATGAATCCCACGCTCTTGTAGTTTCAGTTTGTTCCTCTACTTTGTTGTTATTACACTCACTTTTTAAAACCAACTTCAATCATTTACGAAGTTGGGAATGCAAGTAAATTGCTACGCTAACTTCTGGGGTATTGACATCCCTCCATTGAAGTACGAGATCCACACTCATATCCAAGAGTTAATCCTGTAAGTGAAATTCATTGTTGGCATTCTCCATTTTCAATCAAACGACGTTACAATCCAGTAAGGTATGTGCATTTCCCCCAGGCGCTCAACGTTTTTCACTTGGTATTCGAGGTGCCTCGTGTAAGGTCATTAGATCACAATCTGAGATGATTTTGTCTCCTACTTCCAGTTGCCCGAAGTTTGAAAGATAATCTTGGGGAGCATGATAGGATTTCTCAGGCATGCACTTCTCTACTGTGCCTATTTTATGCATTTTTATTTCTTGTATGAATGGCAGGTTTCAGCCCGAAAAGTTAAAAACCTACCTTGGCGTTTATCAATACCCGTTTGCCAGCTATGTATTTATTGACTTCTCGAATAGTCCTGTCGATATCGAGTACTTTGGAAACACTTTAATCTTTTTTTTAATACCTGATATGAGTGATAACACATATTTGCAAGGTAGGAGAGGGAACAAAAGCCTAGCACATTATATTTCAGTAATCTGTCTTGATTGCGCATCACAATTATTTGCCAGGGAGGATTTCTATTTAATACTGTCGCTAAGAGGAGAATATAATTTTGCAATATGTTTGTAATTATGAATGTTCTTATTGTCTTCACTGAAATCACAAGTCTTTGCCTTATGGCAGTTTGGGCCGATTCAGTATTATGAGAAAAGAATTACCGAAATGTTTACAAATTTGTTTGCATACGTGTGAACTTTAAATAATTAGATTTTGTGGTCCTAGGTACCAACCCAAAATATTTGAGAATAAGATATAAACTGGAAGAATAAATATTATTACCCTGTGGTCATTGCATACCGACTTAATTTCATACGTTTTTTTATGGATGAAGTGCACACATGCACATGTGTGTGCTTAAGCTGGTTAGGGAATAATTCATTCCCTTGAATTTGTACTAACCCAATATATATGATGCGGAGAGCATGGGGTTTATGTAAATAAATCAACAAAATGAAGCAAATATTCGAAACTGAATCTAAATGTTGAGTGTAAAATCGATATCAAGAAAAGAAAATCGTCATACAAAATATGGGACGGTTCATGAAAAGGAAAATGAGGAGGATAACTTTAAATAATGGAAACTTTTTCCGGCTGAAGTGAACTGGGCGAGAAGCCTTGTTCCAAGAAGTGCGCCATTATGCAAATGAGAGATATTTTGAGACAACAGAGAACGCCCCAAGAAAACGAAGCAATGTAAGTGGAAGAAAACACAGGTTCGAGAATGCCATACTGTAGGTAATGAGCACACAGAAAGTATAATTAGTTTCAACTAGGTGGTGGATAAATTCAGAAAGGCATACTGAAATGCAATTGTTCTTGGATGACGGAACTCCTATGCTGTGTAAAACTGCAGCTTACTTCTGTTAATTACTCTTCCCACTGTAATGCACATACTGAAAATATGCGTATATATGAATAGTTTGAAATTTGTGTTCAATACTAACCGAAAATTTGTGAATGTTCAATATCTGTAGAATTTTCCCTTATTTTTTGTTGCCACTTACCTACTCGTTTTAACTTTCTCTGTAAAAATCGTGCATAGAAAACGAAGTATGTTTAGAATATCAGTAAGAGAAATCTTCTCAAATTCTGGAAAAACAAGATTGTGAACAAACGCCTCTAAAAATAATAAATTAACCCTGACAAACAGTGAATCAATCATCCACAATTCTTTTACAAGAGCAAATTTAATTACGAGTTCTTTCACGCAATCCTGACATCGCTGGAAAGTTGCTGATCATTGATATGAGAGTAAATCACAAGCCTCAGTGGCAGGAGTATAAATACTATGAAAATATGGGGCATAGAATATCTTTTTTTTTTCGGAAAACCATTTGTATTTCAATTAAATGTAAAATCGGAATATGAAGTGGTATTCGAAAAATGTACTTTGAATGATTTTTCATTTGACATTCATCCCACATATTCCGAATGGCTATTTCGAAAATTTTCTCATTTATGCATATCAGTAAGAGAAATATATTTAAGCTGCAACTTAAATATATACTTGCATAAACGCATGGCATTTTCTGAAATATTGGTGATTACCAAAGGATACCGAACGAACTAAGTGTATTCATCGTCAGGAAATACAGCTGCCACTTGACCTAAACTTGTACGATAAAATAAGTAAAGAATAGTTTTATCATTTTGGTAGTGTTCCCACATCTTTTCAAATAGCCATAGGTTTTTAAATTACATAAGAGGATTTTCTTTTTAGCCAAAAATAATTGAAATACTAAATTACGTGCTTTTTTCGTATATTTAAAGTGTATTGTGCATTTGTAATGCGAATTTCGGTGATTCTGAGATATGTTTTCACACACTAAAACTTTCGCAGGATGTACTATGGAAAACTGCCAAGAAAACGTTTCACTTAACTGACAAAACCCAAATATAATGAACTGCTTTCAGAGATTCCTGAGATCCAGAAGCTTTTTATGTAAGTGTTATATCTGGTACTTTTGCTGGTAAAGGTTTGGCAATAAGAAATTCGCTAAAAAATATTTCGGGCTACAATTATGAAATTCCTTGGAGTGACTGTGATAAGAAAATTTGGATAAACTTGAAAATCACCAGCATTAAGAATCTAACAGCGTCAATATTATTTATATGAACGCTTTATTTCTTACAGCTGAGAGCTTCTTGAGGACTTATTGAGTGAAGCAATTCCATAGCCCCAATTAACGGCACAGGAAAAAGGAATTTCATAGAAGCTTGATTTACTAAGTAAAAGAGTTGTAATGTTTCAAGCTTAAGCTCTGGGCTTTTCATACGTGAAGCTTTTATAAATAAAAAAAAAAAAAAAGTGTTTGATACATAAAAGCTAAGAAATTAGCATAGTGAGTTTTCAACATGCTTCGTAGGAGAGTTATTAGTGTATGGTGTCTCAGCTTGGAACCGAGTTATTCAGGATTATTTCATTCCTTAATGCCATTTGTCAATTAAAAATTTGGTGGTTCTTTTTGCCTTTTCTTTAATTATTGACCATTCTTGTAAACTGTCCCATTTGTCCCGCGACGAAGTGTGAATAAATGTGAAAGCCATCGACATCGAATTTCTTCCTCCTATTTTTCCTGTGGCATTCACTGATACTACAGTAATATGTGTATCTTCCGTGTTTCGTATTCGAGGAAGAAAAATGCTCACATAAATGAAGTAATTGGAGAACGGTATAGCGTTATGTTTCGGATTGTCTTCTCACTTTTATACAATAGCCGTTTTCGGAGCACCAAGTGAACTATTTAAACAGGAAGTTCCTAAAACACACATTCAAGGGGAATAGAGTGCATCGAGTTCCGGCTATGTCCCGAGGAAGAGTGAACCTTTTCTGTGAAATACGATCTTAAGATATAGCCGATCGTACAAATTGTCGATTTTCAGTTTATTCTTATTATTTCATATTAATATCTCTACCTTTATTCATAGCATCCTTATTCCCCATTTTATCACTTTCCAACACTTTTTTTTTGCTTGTTTATAGGATTTGGCAAACGCAAGCGAGTGTCTTTGAATAATTTTAAACTAATTACCACGGCATGTCCAACAGATGTGGAAACAATGCAAGGGAGAGTTATGGCTGGGGAGTCATAAAAATCCTAATTGCCAGCCGGATTAGGAACCCAGTACTGCCCAAGCCTATCATCGAGTTCCTCCCTAAAGAGTCTCATTCCTTTAATGGCAGGGGTCGTTGGGTGACCGAATATAATTTATTCAAGCTACTGGTGAATTTCTTCATGTCGATTGTAGAGCTGCAACATTATCATGAAGAAATAAAATTGTTGCAGATATCCCTTATCGTCTCATCTTCATTCTGCAGCGGTCACAGTCTATCATTGAATATAAATCTCTTATGGAGTTAAATAAGGGCAAACCTCACATCGGTTACTAGAAGTCACACCCCTTGAAGGCTCCTGTGTAGTGCTTAGATGTTTACCCGAAAGCACTCCAAATTGTCCCTCGCCACATTCCCATTTCGTTTTCGCCGCGGAGTTACTACTTAGTTCTACCTTGTTTTCTTATATACTTGTAAAAATTAAAAGCAGTATCTTTAAAAGAGTATGCTTATTACCCTCGTGATAAGTACAGCAAGTTCTTTATTAGTTGTCAAAAGATGAAGCTAATTTATAAATGTGTCCTGTCAAAGATAATTCTCCTGAAAATTCATACCTAATGCATCATCCAGTTTTCAAGAATAAACGGTACGCTTCAGGCTAGAGTTTTTGAGATAAAATTCAGTAGTTGTTTCGCATTTGTTCCTTTATGCTGTGAAACCATGACTGACAGATCAACATATTTTTCTTTTGTTCTTGGAAAAGGCAAACATTGTAAAGTTCCTATACCCTGAACCAGAATTTCTGCGAGACGGAGTATCTGGTTCCATGGTTGTAGTACTTTAATCACAATTATCCTTGTGACAGTATGTAGTTACTTGGTCATTCAAAATAACCTGTGCTTCCATAAGCAAATCAGCGATACAATTCTTTTCATTTCTGTAGTTGTTGATATTTATGATTTCTTTTTACTGAATACTCTTTTCGCCTTCCTTTGTTATAATATTGAATAAATATGCATTATTTTTACTACACATTAAAGAACTATACCTGCTAGCTACTATCCAATAAACAAGAAATATTTATACCCGGAATTTAGGAACTTATTACTGAACTCCAATAGATGCAAAAAAGGAAAAAAAATCGGGGATTAGATTACACTTTCCAAGTACTTTCAAGACGAAAGAAGTCCCTACATTAAGAATCTACAACACAAATATACGCTATCCAGTTAAAAACTGAGCAGATGCCTGGAATCCAAGGGAATTATCTTCTAAAGACGGTACCTTAATATGGTAACTTCAGACATACGCAGGTACTCTCATAATTTCATGCAATGCCGAAATCAAATATTTTGGCAAAGGGAAATATATTTCGTAAGTGAATGAAAACTTCAATCCCGTAAAACAAAAACACGAATTTACAGGTGATATACCATTATTTTTAAAATAGTAAACTAAAGGTACCATAAAGTTCGGAAAGAATCCATCCCTTTGCATATCAAATATTTTTTTTTTTTTTATGCAGAGGAGAAAAGAAAATATGTAAATTTTCTCGGTAAGTAGCAGCCTTAAATTCTGTTTCTTTTTTTACCAGGATCATAAATTTTGTGAATCCCAGCTTATTTCAGCATACGGATTAGAATGCTGAAATATATCTCATTATTCTGACATGCCGCTTTCTTAATTGCACAATAAATTCTCTTCTGGTGTAATAAACTGTATGTGTATGAGGCGAGCATAGAGGAAACGAACGAGCGAAAATTAGAAGCACTGACCACTACTGTAGGTTCGAAGAGGAAAAGATTGCAGTGGAATTAACGAAAGGAATAGTTGCTGGGTCGTATATTTGTGAAGGTGACGCTGGGAATTTTTTTTTTAGCATGCTAGGGAATGTGATGGATGTACTGATGCAAGAAGCCAGTGAAAGCGGATAATATGTATTGGTATACGACAGTCGATTTAATGGATTCAGTTACGTTAATTAAGAGAAAAGACGAGTCAGAACATCTGTGGAACAAAGACGGGGAGCAGTGTGTGCGGAAGAGGTTGGGCACAGACTCGAACTGACTGCGAAAGGCATGGTTGGCAATTATTGAGATAATAACTGTTAAGATAGCATTTCTTTGTGGAAGTAAAGAATGAGTGTTTAATGTGAATGACTGAGAATAAAGCTGCTGAGAGACATAGCACGTGTGGCGTAAGAAATTTGGTGAAAAATCTACAAGAATGACCAGCCACTACTGTTAATGCAGTAGTCAATTAGCTACTTAAAATCTCCGAAAGTCTCTGTCGACAGAGCGTCAGATTCTACGTTGCTATGAGAAGAGTACAAGAGAATCTCTCTCTCTCTCTTACGAGTATTCACGGGTTGATTTTAAGACCGCAGCGAACTCACCTTATCACCTTGTTTTTTACAAGCTACTTGCTTAAATTGAAGTTAAGGACACGGTATCATGTTCATCAAATCAAATGATATTCACTTATTCCTGAAGTTACCGCACGCAACACTGAAATCAACTGTGTAAACGCACTTATCAAATTTAAGCTTACAACTGATTTAAAAACTAAAAGTTACGTATATCAAACGAATAGTTGTAAAGAAATAAAATAAATGAAAAGCGATCACTCTAAGGGAATTAAAGAATTAATCGTTCAGAGACGATTCAAAAGTGCAACAAACGTGAAATAATAAGAGCCATTGTCCTCTCCAAATCCAGGCACGCGCACCACACGACACAGGTATGAAATTTTTGAACTACGAAGCCGTCCGAGTCGTTCTGCACTCGCACTTAAATATATGGTGAGGCCGGCCGGTTGTACAGAAAGTTTGAATAAAGAAACTGACTTTGGAGGTTCGCTCAACACAAAAACTTACAGAAAATGATCAAGTTCGTTATTAAAGATAATTTCAGAACAAAAACACCATAACTTAAAACATAATGGTTATTTTAACGGATTAACTGGCGGTGTGTGGCAATATGAATATGTGTGACGCCATTATCACAGCACACACAAACACACACGCACACACACACTTACACACACACACACACTCAGGGACATACACAACCCAACAATATTGTTCAGCCATTACATGTAATACCTATTACAGGGATTAAGAACATTATATAATTAGTAAATATCATTCTCAAATAGAAATTCTGTTCCATGCAAGAACTCTTCCGAAGAGTTGTGAAGGGAATCTTCCATAAGGAGAGTGAAGTTGTGAGAAATGTCGGGGATGCGTAGAAACGGTGGTGTAAAAGTTGGCGTTGTTGAAAGGACTAACTACCCTGATTTTTTTTTTTCTTCTTTTTTTTAGAAGACTTTTGTCATGTGGAAAAGATTGGGGATGATAGGCTGATGAAATAATTGTGTACTGAATAAACGTCAAGAGTGCTGGATGGATGGTGTGAAGGAGGCACTGGAAAGAAATGACCTTAATCTCCAAGAAGCAAGAGTGTGGGTAAAAAAAAAAAGTTATGGTCAGCTTATGTAAGAAGATTCCATGTGCAGTTGATAAACCTATTGTGTATATATTTAAAGCATTTAATGCCATAGGAGTTTTCTTTGTAGGGGTTCATCCATGATTTATCAAGTAAAGTAACAACAAGTGTTCTCATTTGGCGAAGGTTGCACGCTCCTTGTTGATAGAACAGATTCTCATAAAAACAGCGTACTTACTTATATTGACCTGTATTGCACAAACGACATTTAAAGGAATATTAAGCTCGTATCGAAAGCTTACCCGGCATAGAGCATTTAAATTCTGCGTTTGCTCCCCATTTCGGAAGTGTTGGCATCTGATGGTGAACAAAAAACGGCGAGCAAAAGCATTTTTCGAGAATAGTCATTAGCTACAGTCGCACTCTAACTCAGATATTTTTGCACCGTACGGCACCTCTAAGTACCATAAGGACAAACTGAGACTGTAAATACTGTAATTTATCGCTAAACTGCACAAAAAACCATTTGATTTTAAAGAGTCTGGAGTTACTTGTGATTTTAAATGAAATAGTCCTCGCGAATCGTGTTACTATGAATGGAATTATTTCTATTATGAGATAACTTTACACGAGCAATAACAATTCGGAGTTTATTGATGAAAAAGTGACAAAAGTGGATACTTGCAGACGAATGATAGGTGTTTAGAAGCATACTATTAAAAACAGTAAAGGCGAGGCAGATGTACTACCATTACCAAATTCATTCCTTTTTGTAACCACATACAAGAAGATTCAGAGATGTGGAACAGTAACTACAAAATCATCCAAACTAGAGGTATATGATAAACGTAACGCTGCTACCCGGAAATGTAAAATATAAAAAAATACGGAACCTTTTTTTCCATTTGCAATATGTCATGCTTTCTTTGACCACCTCCTGTATCGTTAACGTCCTGGCAACATGTCTATTAAGAATTACATCAGTGACTGAATACAAAAAGAATTAGAATCATGTCTTTCCTGTACACTGAATATGAGTTAAGATGAATATTTCAGTAATTAAAGAAAATTAAACCAGCATTTACATGAAGACTTTCTTAATCCATAAAATATTATTTAGGCGCACATTGCAGGGAAATCACGAAACCGATATTTAGACACAAATACTATTCAAGCAGCTGCTGCGGAAATTAAATGATGTAGATTTTTGAAAATATTTAAAAAGTAATTGTTGGGTTATACATTGAAAAACACTTACGACCTAAAATAATGATTCAGGAAAACTATAATCTGTGACTGACAAATAAAATGGGGTTACCTGGTGGACAGAGTGCGTAGTAGTAACACATGTACGATGAGGATGAAGAAAACTGCTTTATAAGAACTTTTCTTCCGATTACAGTTTTTACTTGAAATGAAGTTTGATCCGGTTTGCTTCAATTCTGTGGTATTTTGTTTAATAACTGAGTTCTCAGAGTTTCCATTATACTGGCAAAATGAGAGACAAAAAGTTATTCCGCCCTGTTAGGTAGAAAATGTAAGGTCTGCTGTATATCTCATTTAGATTTTTGACCAGTCGTTGTGACCGTGACCTCGAACTCACTCTGCGCATCTGGTTTATGAATTCTCTCACGCATAACGTTCAAAAATACAAACTCCCTTTTGGACTATTACCTCTAGGAGTGACCACGACATTGACCTTTGCTTTCAAAGAACAAAATATGGAATCTTCATGACAGAGACGACATATCAGAGGCGCTGCAAAGATCCTTTAATTCAGGACTCACCGCTTGAACAGCGATGCGAACGTATAAAAAGAGACCGAGAGGCAATTCAAGTGCCCACCAGTAAGTAAAACGGGGGTTTCAGAATGACTGAAGATCTGAATTCAGTCCGTTATATTAATTATAACTGTCTGAACGATTCTTCAGTATTCCGGTAGTGAGCAGATTGAAATTTAGTCATGACACTGAGACCCCTTTCATTCTCTTAGTCGAATATCCTGTATAAGCAGAAAGATTCAGGGATAAATGATGGGGAGCAACTAATTCATACAGTAATGAATGTAATTAGTAAATTGACTTTTCCTTAGAACTTTCCACTTTTTTCTTATATCGAGGTTGCCTCCGAGATAGAATTGTTATGATTTTATTTTTATTTACAGGTATTTATAGCGTATTCTAACTTCTGCTAAATAGCTTCTCCATAAACTTATTATGCATTTGTGTTTCAAACCAGAACAATGTCAGTTAATCATAAATTCCTTCTTTCATTTTCTTTTCTTATTAGCATTTAAAAGAGTGCTTTTGAAATGTGGCCTCGTTCTTTCAACATTGTGCCTCAGTCTGAAGTTATTCGGCAATAAATTGTTGGACAACAGAACAATAACCAGCGTTTTCTGCAAAGTTCACCACATTGGATTGGTGCCTGCTGTGTGGCAGCAATCAATATCAGGTCTAATGGCACCCGAGTGGGTTCGTGGAACCACAAATCAGCATTCTAATGCGGAAGAGGTTTATGTTTTCGTTTTGAATAATAGACAAGAGTCATGTGTAGAATAGATTTAGCTGATCATCACAGATTGTACTGAAAATTTTTTTTTAACCATTACCGAGGCAGTATGACTAGAATTATTATCTCTTTTTATATCTAATTCATCCATCTTTTATTTTTTGATTACTTTTATAATGGTAATCTTATCAGAAAGTATACGAAATTTGGCATTATAAATCATAAAGATTTCATACGGGAAAACGTAAGTTTTCTCTTGATTTTAAAGCATAGGGTAATATATTTTCTCGTGCTCTTCGTCGTTAAAAAAACAAGTTTTATAAATAGTGCATTAAAGAATGACAAGATCCACGCAGAAGGATAACACGATTTGGCTGTATATCCTTTATAATTTAAAGCATATTAAATACACACACATACAATATATATATATATATATAATATATATATATATATATATATATATATATATATATATATATATATATATATATATATATATATATATATATATATATATATATATATATATATATATATATATATAAATATATATATATATATATATATATATATATATATATATATATATATATATATATATATATATATAAGAAGGGTTGCCTACCAAGGCTGAAGGGTCCTCTTCTACCAACTGGTTTGATTTCGGATTGTTCTTCTCATAGAAGAAATTTGCCAATGGCAAAGATTCTCTGCTCTCCTATAAAAGAATTACACTCACAAGCACACACACACTCATATATATATATATATTATATATATATATATATATATATATATATATATATATACATATATATATATATATATATATATATATATATATATATTATATATATATATATATATATATATATATATATATATATATATATATATACAGTATATATATATATATATATATATATATATATATATATATATATATATATATATATATATATATATATATATATATATACAACTAACTATGAAATACATGAATTACTGACCTCAGAGAGCAAAACACGGCTAGTTGGAGCCTAACGCTGCAATGTAGATGACATCCCACTTAAAAGAAACAATTTTCAATCATGTGATTATCGTCGGTTTATTAGGTGCAACACGCATTGATAGAAAAGGTATTATACTGGCATGTGATGCCGTTGCGGATACTTCCGTCCCAGTGTGTTTGTTTGTGTCTAGTATTAGCAAATATGATCGATTTCATTGGTTGAGGCTGAAGTTCTTGGCTTTTGGTTATATTACACATTCTCAGATTCTGACATTCATCGGTGTGCAGAACTCAGTATTTATTGATGCATTCTCTTTTTCTTTGTGATTCTCTACAGACTACTTGTAACAAGGACGCAGATTTGTATGCAAACAAGTGAGAACTTCTGTCCATGGCCAGGATCAGCTTTCCGCTTAAAAATAGACACACTTCTTTAATGTTCTACTGGAAAGAAAGATGAATAAAGAGCAAACTTCCAGAAATAATGGTAACTCAATGCCATCTAATACTGCACCTCGGGGAAAAGATGTCATCAGGAAATAAATAAATTATCACACACTGAGAATGTATATTAGGCCAGTTCCGCAACCTACTGAAATTTAGACCTTTCCTATATTCCTTCTAAAATTAGGAGTGTATTACATGAAATGTATCTCTGTGGTATCTAGACATTGGCGACAGTAGAGCAAAAATGAGATAAAAAGTTTCAAAAGCACTAACAAAAAGACAATAAAGTTAGAAATACATTTTTTTTTACTTCCTCGGAAAGTAAAACATCTTTTGCGACAGGCGGGAATAAAATCGGACTCTTCTGTCTGAATGGATAACCATTTCTTCATTCATTTATAAATTTTCATAAAAATGGGCAGCTACATTTCTCGACTATTGTGATATTTTACACTCCAGTACAATAAAATACACAGTGAATGATAACGAGGAGGAGAGTTAGGGAGGCTGGGACGAAGGAAGTGAACCAGATGTTTCAAATTGATTTTGATCGACCCGGCCACCCTGGCACATGTAACCAACATCTGCCTCTGATTGGTCAGGAGATGATGACCTGATCGTGTTCTCCTACGAGCCTAATATATAACTCTGAGCACGATATCGTGCGTGGCTGCACCTTTACGATACCTAACATGAAGCTTTCCGAATTATAGAGAAAAATACAAGATTAAATTACCTTGCCTTTTCATGTTCCGAGTTAAATGTCATGATCAACAGGATATGTTTTTCGATGCTTAACCATGTCAAATTACTCCAGTAATGGATGCGTATGCAAAAACTGGGGCAGAAAAGTCTGCAAAGGTATTACTTGATAATTTAGTACCTTTTCCATCAATAAACGTTGTACTGAATAAAACCAATAATAATTACACACACACACAGTTTACACACACATAATATATATATATATATATATATATATATATATATATATATATATATATATATATATATATATATATATATATATGTGTGTGTGTGTGTGTGTGTGTGTGTGTGTGTGTGTGTGTGTGTGTGTACAGTATATATACGCATTCTGCATTAGGACAGAAAATATAATGTTTTATTACAGTTTTGAAATTTTCCTTGCATGAAGTCGAGAAAATAAACTAGAATCCATGGGAGCAAAGCACAAACAAATGTTACCTTTATGGAAATAAGACAACTGATCATGCTCAAATCTAACGGAGCCTTCGCTTTTGGCCTCAAAGTGTTCGACCATCTCCATTCTTTCGAATGTTCTATCCTTATTTTCCAATCTCTCTTTCGTTCAAGAGCCGGAATTATGAGCACGATTGTTAATGCATCTCAGTCTCCATCGCTTTTTCAATATATTGAATCTAAACCAGTAAAATGCGCCGAAGTTTCTTCGGCGCAATCGAGTTTTCTGTATAAAGTGTAATGCTTTATTAAACTCTCAGCCGAGGCCCATGAAACTTCAGCCACCCCCGGTGATGGCATGTGCTGTTGGCACGTATAGCGGTGCCAGACGCACGATCATGGCTAACTTTAACATTAAATAAAATAAAATCTACTGAGGATAGAGGGCAGTTTGGTATGTTTGATGATGGATGATCAACTTACGAATTTGCAGCCCTCTACCCTCAGTAGTTTTAAGATCTGAGAGTGGACAGAAAAAGTGCGGACAGAAAAAGTGCGGACGGACAGACAAACAGCCGTCTCATTAGTGTTCTTTTACAGAAAGCTAAGAAAGTCCCGAGCGGAGAGGATACCAGGAAGGAGTCTCGTGTTCTGGGACTCGAGCCTGATCAATCGTTTCTCCTGACAGACTGACACATTCACCCAGCAATAGATCTCATCCGTCCACGCAGTGGCTCAGTCAGGTCGCAAGGAATGGTTAGACCAGCGAGGAAGTATTGCTTTACTTTTTCTAGAGCTTTTCTTACCATTTACTATAGTTTGCTTTCTCCTTCCAGATGATGGCTGCTAAGCTGTTAACAGAGGTTTTAGAGGTAGGAACATTTGCCTGTATATTGTATCAAGGCCAAAATATCAGTAGTAGTGACAGTAGAGTAGAAAGTATGACATACATGCGAATCATAAATTTAATAACATATCTTTCTTTTCGTTGAATTATAAAGCTATACTATTATATATATATATATATACATATATATATATATATATATATATATAAAATACCAATATATATATATATATATATATTTATATAGATATATTTCACAGATATCACACATATATATATAGTTTATATATATATATATATATATATATATATATATATATATATATATATATATATATATCTATTTATATATCTCTCTATATATATATATACAACATCACGATTATATTGTAAAGGACATTACACATATATCAAACATTTATATATATATAGGTTAATAATATTATTTATATATATATTTTTCTTTTTGTGAACACACTGTTATAGAATTTCTCATAAAGCTATATAATTCCTGAAGTTTCTATAGAAAACGAGAGATGTCTGTTATCGGAAAATCACTTGAGGGAATCTCATGTCAAGAAAGTCTTGCGCGAATTTAGACTTAATATCAAATTGAACTCAGACTTTTTAAGTATGTTACTGATAGTGTATGATAACAATGAAATATCCAGCTAATTATGAAGTCCTGGATATTTATGATTTTAATAAAAGAGCCTTTCATGTTAAATCATTAAAGGTATATTTAGGGTTAGAAAAAAATACCATACTCATCAGTTTAGTGTCAAACTATCAAACTATAGTTACAGTTATATGAAAAGAAAAATTATTATTAAATTATTGCGGCCAATGCTTTGATGAACACTGATTTTTGTCAATGATGATGATAAAACTCCACAATCAGTAAAAATCAATTGTGGTTATTGCCTCTTCCAATGAGGTTGGATGTTTTCATTAATTTTCGTTTGTGTAAATAAAAAAATCTTAAGATACTGGAGTAACGCCTTTATGAAATAAATAAGAAAATAAAATCATTAGGTGACATTTTTTCGATCATTAACCTTTGATGGATACTGATGAAAACTCGACATTTTACTCTTCTGTGAAAGGTACAAGTGTCACTGTGAAATTCTAGGTGAATTGCTACAAGAAAGGGTATATATATGAATGGTTTTCATGAAATATTAATTACTATCTCATATTTTTGTAATGAATAAAAGAAAGTTTCTGAAATTTCAAGAGTTGTTTAAACTTTCAGGTTAAGGTCCCAAGATCTTTTACAGTTACATAAACATTGAAAGAATTAGTTATAATATTATAGGGAACAAGACGTCGTGCAGAAAGGTGTTTCAAACTTACCCCAGAACCAGAAAATCAATTGAAAGGTATCTTCGTTTCGAGACGATGTCCACAGAAATGCAGTTATAATTATGAAGAAGGGACTTTCAAGAAGACAATTTGGTCAGCTCCTATGTGATACAGTAAGTGCAATCACATAATGGAAGGGTTTTTGGCAAAATCTTCCAATGTACACCGTATTCAATTCCATTACAGCTGTCTCAGACGATGTACAACTGCGCTCGTTGTTTCGTTCACTTTTTCACATATCTGCACAATCTTAGAGTCAAATCATCTCAAAGGGATGATTTCCTTCATTCAATGAGGCCATAACTAATGACGATGTCAAGATGCAGATACCTAATCACAAAAAATATAACGGTAAGAAATCATGGGATAAATAAAAAAAAAAAAAGGCGGTAAGGACGTTTTATGGTAACTGAGAAAGACATAGAGAATATATATATATATATATATATATATATATATATATATATATATATATATATATATATATATATATATATATATATATATATATATGTATATATATATATATATATATGTATGTGTGTATATATATATATATATATATATATATATATATATATATATATATATATATATATGTATATATATATATATATATATATATATATATATATATAATAAGTAATTGTAATTTTAAAGCTGGGGTAGCATAGATACAGCATATATTGCTGGATGATATGCAACTTACCTTAATTACACAAAAATCTGGTGTTTCTGGCCTTGGGGCAGCTAAAATTATGTATATATTTAACAAAAATATACCTGAGGCATATATCAAAGGTGGGTGATTAGATAAACTCTGGGGTTTAACTTAATATCATTATATTTACAAAAGAAATAACATCAGAAGAATGGTAGCGTAATTCTTGGGTAATGAGGGAGACTGTTAAATGAAAGGTAATTTCAGGGAGGGAATACAAATGGGTTGCCTGCTTCAAAATTTTGTTGATAACGAATAACGAGAGCTGCTATCAAAATCAAAGTGACACGCAGATCCACAGTTGGAATTTACTTAATATCCTGCAATCGAAACAGTTTTGTTACTTAACTGTATTATTAGCACTGTAATGAAGGAATCGAGGATTGCATAGATGATGCCTAGACTGAACTCGATTCCAGTGACTTGAACATTTACAATTACGTTATACTTTTTCAAAAATTCAAGAAAAAATTAAACAGCACAAAATATAAGCAATACAGGTCTCACTATTAATTATATTGCACTATGAAAAGAAAGAAACATGGTTGGAGGAGAATAGGGACGTGGCTGACAAAATACCTTAAATCCTGGTACATTACCTTTCGTTAGGAGCTGAAGTTTCTCTTCTTATGAGGGCCAAGCGGAGGGGAGGACATGTTTTCATGAATTAATTCGTTACAGTAAATAAAATTTTAGATACTGCCAGCCACGTGTCAAAATAGGCCGTTAAATGGAGCAAAGGACAGAGCTCTGTTCTCCATGTCCACGGGCAATTCTGAGCTCATTTAAGCTTTCTCTCCAAGGACCTTTGTAGCTTGGAAGTTATGGCTTTCTATTCCGAGATTCCTGATTGTTGTGATGAACTCTGCCCATGGATCTGCAGGCAGCATGGTTCCGATTTCAAAATGGTTTACATGGTCAGCCTGCCAGCTGAACTGCCTCAGTCGACGATTAGTTCTGGTTGGATGCACCTGGAATTAAGGGATTTAATTTGGACAGCAAAGATCTTTTTTGGACAAGAAAGGGATATTGGTTGGTTATAGGGTTCCCCAGTTCTTTCATCTTTGCTCAACTCTCCCACAATTTTGGTGAGAGGTTGGAGGCAAATTTTCTCTTACACAGTGAATCATCCAAAGAAATGCAGTTTTGAATTTGAAGAGTGACTTTTTATTTTACATTATTGTCTTTGGTTTGAGGGAATAATCTTGTAACAATAATTGTATCCACAGTGAATATCTATATATATCTTATATATATATATATATATATATTTATATATATATATATATATATATATATATGAACTATATATATGTTGTTTCGAACATTTTTCTCTAATATGCAATTGCATTGAACTCAATGGAATTATTTGCAAAGTTTCTGGATGTTTAGGTAGAGAAAGGCCAGTTGACTTATGGACAAAGTCTACATGTAAAGATAATCACAAATAATCCCATTGACTGGACACTCACACACACAAACATACAAAAAAAGGCATTACACACACAATATTATGGTAACACACACAAATAAATATATTATATATATATATATATATATATATATATATATATATATATATATATATATATATATATATATATATATATATATATATATATATATATATATATATATATATATATATATATATATATATATATATATATATAGATTTATATATATATATATATATATATATATATATATATATATATATATATATATATATATGTATATATATATATAGATTTTTTTGTTTTTTTTTCATGATGTTGCCTTTATAATAAATATATTTTAGGAAAATATGGCGTTTTAACATTACTGTGTTATAAGGTGTGATGGAAGAGAAGTAGCTGTAAGATGGTCCAAAGTGGGTCAAGACAGACAGTTGCAAAATCATTGCATTCAGCAAATAGTTGGTTACCTCAGCAGAAACCTGGTGAACACACAATATTGGCTCTGGTATGCGAGTCATATGACTGAGTTTCTATGTGAGGTACATGAGTTCGTATGTTAGAGAATCTGTTGATTTTGTGTCTAATTCTGCCCAAAAATTAGTCTGATCGTTCATTACCGAAGCTGGAGCGAGATCGTCAAGACATTAGCTTTGAGTGTTGCAATCTCTTAGAACTGGCAGAATGAAGGTAAAGTTCAGACTCTTCGTTTTTTGTGTGAACTGTGAACTTATGGTCTTTACCATATTTCAAGACATTTTTGAACTTGTGTGGAAAGTTCAACATAACCTTTTACCATTTCAATATTCTATTTTATTGTGTTCTATTTACCAGGTATTTACTCCATGCATTTTAGACTTTTCATTATTATGTTTTGCACTTGTATATTTTGGGAGATTACTATTTGTGCTTAATTCTTTTTCTATGAAGACAACAGATGTCGGTGGTGATGACTTTGTGGGAATGACATAATGTTATCATGGTGGTAGTGTGATTACAGAGAGGACAGATGCAATCCCTTGCAATGTCTATTTTTCTCATGTGGTTGACTTTGAGACTAGACTTACAATGTCTAAGATAGAGTATGTGAGAGTTTTTGAATTTACAGGCCATTAGCCATGATGAGACTTTTTAGTCAGACTGGTTCTTGATTATGTTTTTACTTGATAATTTCAGTTATGATGCATTTTAATATTTGCTTTGTTTATTCATTACTTGTTGGGTTGCTTTAAATAATAAATCTATTTTTGTAATAGATTGTGTTTTTAGATGATCCATTTCGTTTCTTTAATTCATTGAGATCAGATGAGAAATTTGCGTATAAAGCTTCCTGAGAAGAGAAAGGAGATCTTTGTGCTGTCTGAGGAGAGAGAGAGAAGAGAATTTTTTTTTTGGGGCCTGAGGGGAGTGAGTGTCACACAGGGGGTCAAAATGCCATATCCTCTTGAAGGTAGGTACAATATATCGCGTTATATAAATATTTCTATACGGAATATTGAATCTGTTTTCATGATGGTTGTAACACATATTATATCCTCCTATAATTTTGACATTTACTTTTTTTCATGTGTTATGTGTAATGATAATGATTGTTGAAGTGTCATATTTAGTTTGGCATCAGATCTCAAAAGAACTAATGATTAAGTAACTTAATAGCATAATTTAGAATTGATAATACAATTTTAATAGTAACATAGTTTAGAATGAATAATATCTTTCTCGATAAAAGGGTAGTATATGAACACATGTATGTTCAGCAAAGACTTGTTTCATTTCAGTTGTCATCAGTTGAGATAAGAGAGAACGCTTTGTTTCGGGTTAACGTGATGACAGGTTGGAATAACAAATGCCGATTTGTTCCATACAAGCTCAAGACAAGTGATTTCATGTTGTTACATGCATTGTTCGAGTCACGTACGCCACTTTGAGAGAAAGAATACATGTCTTGATCAGTTACGTCATGTTTTGTAAGATTGCATTCAAAATGTTTTGCTGGGATGACGTAATTTTCCTTCTAGAAATTTCTCCATGGTATCTCACTCAAAATGCTTTAATGACGTCACCTCCTGCTTCTAGAACTTCTCTTTTGTATCTCGCACCCAAAATGCTTTTAATGACATCATGTTATTGTTTCACGTGTTACTGGAATTCTAAAATCTGTTTGATTCTGATTTCAAAACCAATTGGTTTGGTTCCTCTCTCTCTCTCATTCTTAAAAGAGATTACTTTTAACGTAGTGTTTTGTGGTCACTTATTAACATTAACTTTTGAGATCTGAATTTAGCAAAGTTATTTAATTTGTAACGGCACCTGGTAAAAAGTGTGTTTTGTGGTAATGCAGCTGCAGCAAGTGATTTTACAGAGGTTTTCACAAGTTTGTGTAAGGTAAATGAGAATTTTACTTATTAATATCATGGTATGATAAGTTAGGAATTTTTGCCTAAGTTGAAATTTTGAACAAGTGTTATTAATAAATCTTATGTGTATTTTTGTGTGTTTTTCTGTTTGCAATCTCTTCATATTTTCACATTTTTATGTTTTGTGATGTAACATTTATTTATGTAACATTTTAAATATTTAATTTAACATTGCATATTTAACATTGCATATACAACATTGCATAATTTGATTTTAATATTTCATTTATTAAGATTTTCTTTTCAAATCTTGAGTAATTCTTGATTGTTTAAGTTTTGCTTGATTAATTTAAATTCCTGATAAAGTTTTTGTGAATTAGTTTTGTTTCATAATTTAATTCAAGAATTAATTGAGTGTTGTGTTATTTTCAAGTAATAATAATTTTTCAGATTTTTCAGATTGTGAATTCTAATTATAAACTTTGAATTTAAAAATAAATTTTTGTATTTAATATTTTTAGAAAAACAGTGTTTCATTTATTGATCACCAGTGAATAGGATTGATTGTGTGTGCATAAGGCAAAGTGATAAACATGTTTTGTTCTTTTAGTTTTGCTAAAGTGAATTAAGACCAGGGAAACAGTTAGAGTTGTTTGATGGAGTGATGCCCTTTTACTCTAGAATATTTCTAGTTTAATTTTTGATACCTCACACATATTCTGATAAACTTAGTTTGATTTTTCAAGTGATTGATAAATAGTTTTTTCTTAGGGATCACTGTTACCTTTAGAGTACTCAGTCGTAACAATTATTGTTATGGGAGTTCAGGTATCTGGCTGAAGTGAGGTATATTTTTGAATTTGAGATTAGTTGTGTAATAACCAGGTACTTGATACGCATTGTGACATTATATTGTTTGGTGCCCAGAGACCCGTGGAACAAAAACAAAATATCACTCTGGTTTCTGGTTTATACTGGTGGTGTTAGGGATATATTTTGATAGGAGAGTGACCACATAGTTATTTTTTGCTTTGTATTGTGAATCATTTAGTTGAGTAACTTAGAGAAAATGGCTCTGTTCAATGTTCAGAGGTTTTTAGCAGCTCCTTCCATCCAAGAGTTATCTGAATCCAACCTGACTAAGGCACAGTGGACTTGCTTTAGCAGTGGCATGTGGGGGTAATGTGTCTAGTGGTATGATTAAGGCACAAATCAAATATATTGCAATCCAAGCATTGATGGACTCTGGTAAAGTAGATGAAGAGTCAGGTGAGGCACAAGAATTGTTGAATGCAGCTGAGGCAGAATTTACAGATAAACATGAACAAAAGAAAGAGAAAAGTGATGCAGAAGCAGAGCTTAGATGTATAGAAGAAGAAGAAAATTTGATTAAGCTGAGGATACAGGCTGAAAGAGAGAAAAGCAAGCAGAAAGAGAAAGAGAAGATAGAGAGAAAAGAGAGAAAGAAAGGAAAGAGAAGAAGAAAAAGCAGCAGAAGAAGAAAGAGAAAGAGCAAAAGAGGAGAGAGAAAGAGCAAGAAACATGAAATGAAAGGGAGATGGAGTTAATAAAAAGCTCGATCCACATTACCTGTAATACCGTCTAACCCTACTCAAGGTAATTCAGACCCTGTATTTGATGTAGTAAGAGTGCAGAAGTTAATTCCAGTGTTTACAGAAGAAGCTCCAGATGAGTTTTTGATCACTTTGAAAAAGTAGCTTCAGGTATGGGATGGCCAGAGGATAAATGGTCAGTCTTGTTACAGAGTGTTCTCATTGGTAAAGGAAGAAGTGCCTATTTAGCCTTATCAGCTGATCAGTGTAAAGAGTACAAGGTACTCAAACATAATGTGCTACAAGTTTACCACAGATGACCCCTAAATATTATAATGAAAGATTCAGATCTTTGAGAAAGGATGACAAGATAACTTTCTTGGATTATGCCTACAAAGTTAGAAGATGTTTTAAACGATGGTTGAGGCTGCTAAAAGTTAAATCTGGACGAACTTGAGGAGTTAGTAGTCCTAGAACAATATCTTAGAGAATTCCTGAACACATAAGAGCCTATTTAAGAGAGAGGTTAAAACTTGACAAAGCTGCTACATTGAGTGAAGATTACAATATAATTTCTAGTAAAAGAAATTATAATGTCAAGTACCAGAACCAACAGTGCTCAGGTTTCAGATCTCATCCAAATTTCAGGAACATTACAACTGGAAATCCTTCTAGTGGCTATGCCAATACAAAGCCAGGTAACACCCCTCAGCAATTAAAAGTTAAATCCTCATCATCCAGTCTGTTTTCAAGATAGATACAGAAGACTAATGTTGTCTGCTACAAGTGTGGAAGAGTAGGACACTACAGTCGAGATTGTTATCAGACACAACAGCAGACCAAACCAGTTGGTCAAGTGGTTAAAGGTAACCAGGTGAAGCAAACTACGAAGAGCAGTGTGGGGAAGACTGAGACTAAACAAGCAGAGTGTTTAGCAACCAGTGGAAATGTAACTTCAAGCAGTGAGTGGCTGAGCAGCTTGGAGGCTTTTTAAGCCATATATCTATGAAGGTACGCTGACAACTCAAGGAGGAGTGTGCAGGTACCAGTCAAGGTATTACGTGATACAGGGAGTAACCATAGTGTGGTAGTTCGTGGTGCTCACCCACAGCTGGAGAAGAATCTCACCGGAGATTCAGTTATTTTGAAGGGTATAGGAGGAGAAGAGGTAACTCCTATATGCCGCTTGCATTTGTCCTGTGAATTGGTGACAGGAAATGTTGATTTTGCTGTAAAGGACTCACTAGCTGTTGAAGGTGTACATGTTTTACTGGGTAATGAAGTTGGTGGTGTACCATTTGTTCCTTGTCCTATAGTGACAGACAAACCGTTAAGGGTTAGTCCTACAGTAGATTTAGAGAAGAAAAACCCCACCTGTTTCCAAGTTGTGTAACTACCAGGAGTATGAAGAGAACTATGTCTGCAAGTGAAGATACTGAGGATTTACCTGCACCAGAAGGATCAAGTGAAGGATCTTTAAGATTAGAAGAACTGTTCCAGAAAGTGAAGTTTCCCTAGTGTTAGTAATGAAGAGATTTCCCAAGAAGAAGAGGATCCTGTTGTTATTGAAGAGACTCCGAGTAGTCAAAGTGTTCCTGAAGATAGTAATGAAACTACAGAAGCAGAGTTAGCAGATATGGAGAGTTCAGCCCTTGAAGTTGGTCAAGTGACAAGAGAGAAGCTAATGAAACTGCAGAAGAGGGATACAACGTTGGCTGATTTGTTCTTCAGAGTTGTTGATCAAGAAGAGATGCAACAAACCTCCACCTGTTATTATCTAAAGGAAGGATTGCTAATGAGGAAGCATCGACCTGCAGATATACCAGGAAATGCTGAATGGGGTGAATATCATCAAATTTTGATTCCATATCCATTGAAACAAGTTGTAGCAGTAGTACACGAGTCTGGACATATGGGAATCAGGAAGACTGTTGAGAAGGTTATGAAGTATTTTTTCTGGCCTGGACTTCACAAGGATGTTAGCAGATTTTGCAGAGTGTGTCACACATGCCAGATAGCTGGAAAACCGAATGAAACCATTCAGAAAGCACCCTACAACCCATAGAAGTTGAGGAGAACCCTTTAGCAAGGTAATTATAGATGTGGTTGGGCCACTTCCGAAAACAAAGAAAGGAAATGAATATCTATTAACATTAATGTGTCCAGTGACTAGGTATCCTGAGGCGATTCCTGTAAGAAGTATAAGTGCAAAGGTAATTGCTGAGAAGTTGGTGGAGTTTTCTCCAAGTTT
This sequence comes from Macrobrachium rosenbergii, assembly GCF_040412425.1. Classification (NCBI taxonomy): domain Eukaryota; kingdom Metazoa; phylum Arthropoda; class Malacostraca; order Decapoda; family Palaemonidae; genus Macrobrachium; species Macrobrachium rosenbergii. The sequence goes on from NC_089785.1 coordinate 1,196,327, forward strand.
GGAATACCAGAAATTGTGCAAAGTGATAGAGGAACGAACTTTGCTTCAAAATTATTCCAGGATGTGATGAACTTGTTAGGAGTAAAACAACAGTTATCAACTGCTTATCATCCAGAGACTCAAGGAGCCTTGGAAAGGTTCCACCAGACATTGAAAAGTATGTTAACTAAGTATTGTAATGAATCAGGAAGAGAATGGGATGCTGGTTTACCTTTAATGTTATTTGAAGTTAGGAATGCTTATCAAGAAAGCATGGGATGTTCACCAAATGAAATGATTTTTGGTCGAGACATTAGAGGTCCATTGAAGATTCTTGCAGAGAATTGGGAAGAAAATCAGAGGAAATCCAAGGAGAATATGTGAAGAACTTGAGGAAAAGATTAAGAGAAATTAGAAAATTCTCTTTAGAAAATTTGAAAATAAGTCAAGAGAAAATGAAAAGGAAATATGATGCTAAAACTAAGCTAAGAAATTTTAGTATTGGACAGCAAGTTCTAGTGTTCTTACCAGTGAAAAGATTTCCCCTTACCAATAAGTTTCAAGGTCCTTATAGGATAATAGAGAAGTTAAGTGATCGAACTTATGTGATTGAAACATCAGGAAAAGAAACGACAGAGGAAGATACATGTGAATCTTTTGAAACCTTACTTCTCAGAGACTAAAACTGAAACAGTGTCAATAACACAAACAACTTCATCTACAGAGGACGATGACGGCTACGATTGGGAGCTGAAAACAAGATGAACAATTCTTCAATATTAGAAAATTTGGAAGATAAACTAAAACATCTGAGTGTTGAGCAAAGTAGTGAATTAAGTGAAGTGATTCAAAAGTTTTCCTGAAATTTTTGCAGATGTACCTAGGTGTACCAATCTGACAAAGCATGAGATAAAGATCAGAAGATGGAAAACCTTTTAAAATGAGAGCTTATCGCTTATCACCTTTTCATCGAGATGTTTTGAAGAAAGAAGTTGAATATTTGTTGCAGCATGGATTAGCAGAACCCAGTTCAAGTCATTATAGTTCTCCTTGTGTGTTAGTGAAGAAACCAGATGGCTCATTTAGGATGTGTACTGATTATAGGAAACTGAATTCCATCAGTGTGGCTGACAATTATCCCTTGCCTCTTATTGATCAATTACTTGATAATATTGGGCAAGCCAAATTTGTTTCCAAGATAGACTTGTTGAAAGGATATTATCAAATTCCTTAGATGAGAATGCTATGTTGCTGTCAGCTTTCATTACTCCTTTTGGACTGTATCAATTCACTGTTTTGCCGTTTGGTCTGATGAATGCACCTGCAACACATTCCAGCGAGTGATGGATCAACTACTAGGATCAATAGAAGGAGTAGGTGTATACCTTGATGACATTGTGATTTATTCTAATACATGGGAAGAACATCTGAAGATATTAAGGAAAGTGTTCAAGAAACTTCGGGGAAGCAGGACTAACAATCAACTTACAAAAAGTGAGTTTGGAAAGGCAACTGTACAGTATCTAGGATTTGAAGTTGGAAAAGGCCTTCTCGCTCCTATTGACGCTAATGTAGAAGGTATCCGTAAGGCTACCCCCCTGCTACGAGGAAACAGCTACAAAGATTTTGGGCATGGCTGGATTTTATCGCCGATTCTGTCCAAATTTCTCAGCCGTAGTAGCTCCCTTAACTGACTTAACCAGTCCTAAAAGAAAGTTTGTTTGGACTCCAGAATGTCAAGAATCATTTGAGAAGGTTAAAGCCATATTAACTTCAAGACCAGTGCTTCAAGCTCCAGACTTCAATAAAAAGTTTGTGATACAAGTTGATGCATCCGACTGTGGAATTGGAGCTGTTCTACTTCAAGAAGATGACAACAGAATCTTCCATCCAGTATGTTTTATGTCTTCAAAGTTGAAAAAGCATCAGAAAACTTACTCAACAATGAAAAAGAAACATTAGCATTAATCACAGCATTGAAAAAGTTTGAAGTGTATGTGAACCGACCTAGGAATGAAGAAATTTTAGTGTTGTCGGACCACAACGCAATCTCATTCATCAATAAGATGAAAAATAATAATATGAGACTGACCAGGTGGTCTTTATGCCTGCAACCGTATAATGTAAAAGTTAAACACATTTCAGGAAAAGATAATGTCATAGCAGATTATTTATCCCGTTGTGAATCGTTGGATTCAAACCCGGGATAAGTAATCTTCTGGGGGAGGAATTTCATGATGTTGCCTTGTAATACATATATCCTCCTATAATTTTGACATATTTACTTTTTTTATGTGTTATGTTTAATGATAATGATTGTTGAAGTGTCATATTTAGTTTGGCATCAGATCTCAAAAGAACTAATGATTAAGTAACTTAATAGCGTAATTTAGAATTGATAATACAATTTTAATAGTAACGTAGTTTAGAATGAATAATATCTTTCTTGGTAAAAGCGTAGTATTTGAACACGTGAACACATGTGTGTTCAGCAAGGACTTGTTTCATTTCAGTTGTCATCAGTTGAGATAAGAGGAGAACGCTTTGTTTTAGGTTAACGTGATGACAGATTTGGAATAACAAATGCCGATTCGTCCCATACGGGCTCAAGACAAGTGATTTCATGTTGTTACATGCATTGTTTTGAGTCACATACGGACTTTGAGAGAAAGAATACATGTCTTGATCAGTTACATCATGTTTTGTAAGATTGCATTCAAAACGTTTTGCTGGGATGATGTCATTTTCCTTCTAGAAATTTCTCCATGGTATCTCACTCAAAACGCTTTAATGACATCACCTCCCTGCTTCTAGAACTTCTCTTTTGTATCTCGTACCCAAAATGCTTTAATGACATCATGTAATTGTTTCACGTGTTACTGGAATTCTAAAATTTGTTTGATTCTGATTTCTGAAACCAGTCGATTTGGTTTGGTTCCCTCTCTCTCTCATTCTTAAAAAGAGATTACTTTTAACGTAAGTGTTTTGTGGTCACTTATTAACATTAATTTTTGAGATCTGAATTTAGCAAAAAGTTATTTAGTTTGTAACGGCGCCTGGTAAAAAAAGTGTGTTTTGTGGTAATGCAGCTGCAGCAAGTGATTTTACAGAGGTTTTCACAAGTTTGTGTAAGGTAACGTGAAATTTTACTTATTGATACCATGGTATATAATAAGTTATGGTGTGAAATTTAGGAAATTTTGAACAAGTGAAATCATTATTGATAAATCTTATGTGTATTTTTGTGTGTTTTCTGTTTGCAATTTCTTTATATTTTCACATTTTTTATGTTTGTGATGTAACATTTATTTATGTAACATTTTAAATATTTCTTGGTAATACAACATTGCATAACATTGATATTTAATATTTTATTTATTTAATAATTTCATTTATTGAGATTTTCAAATCTTGAGTAATTCTTGATAGTTTAAATTTTGCTTGATTAATTTAAATTCCTGATAAAGTTTTTTGTGAATTAGTTTTGTTTCATAATTTAATTCAAGAATTAATTGAGTTTTGTGTTATTTTCAACTAATAATAAATTTTTCAGATTGTGAATTCTAATTATAAATTTTTAATTTGAAAAAATAAATTTTTGTATTTAATATTTTTAGAAAAACAGTGTTTCATTTATTGATCACCAGTGAATAGGATTGATTGTGTGTGCATAAGGCAAAAAGTGATAAACATGTTTTGTTCTTTTAGTTTTGCTAAAGTGAATTAAGACCAGGAAACAGTTAGAGTTTGTTTGATGGAGTGATGCCCTTTTACTCTAGAATATTTCTAAGTTTAATTTTTTATACCTCACACATATTCTGATAAACTTAGTTTGATTTTTCAAGTGATTGATAAATAGTTTTTTCTTAAGGGATCACTGTTACCTTTAGAGTACTCAGTCGTAACAATTAATGTTATGAGAGTTCAGGTATCTGGCTGAAGTGAGGTATATTTTGAATTTGAGATTAGTTGTGTAATAACCAGGTACTTGATACGCATCGTGACAATATATATATATATATATATATATATATATATATATATATATATATATATATATATATATATATATATATATATATATATATATATATATATATATATATATATATATATATATAAGTATATAATATTTGATGTAACATATATATATAGTCATATTATTTTTATATAACAGTCTGTAAGTTTGTAACTGAAAGAGTTATTATTTCTTTTCTGTTCTAACAAAGTATTTCTTCAGTAAATGCATTATCAAGGATATTTTTGCAATTATCCAAATGCCTTTGGCTTTTATTGCTATTTCAGATGCAACAAAAGATAAATGAATTGAATTTGTTAAGTACAATCTTCTTTCTGAAACAGCATGATTTTATGTCATCACTGGAAGAAATGGGCATTTTGGTTAAACTCTTATATATTTCCTGATATGTTCAGGCAATGAATGTAATTATAACTTGTAGAGTATGTGTAGGGTCCCATAGAACATAAATTCAATTAAGACTCAGCCTAAATCATATAGGAGGGGAAAAGGAGAGGAAGTATATATAATTATCAAGGACTTATTTTACTAACGTTGACGTTAGTTATCAACCTTGTGGTCCATCTAAAATTCGATATCTTTTGCCAAACGAAAAAAAATTCTATCTATTCTGAGCTAAGGCTGTTCTTTTGATTCTCTTTACTCTCTGGAGTTCGGGTGTTTTCTTTCAATTGAGGAATGCGCACCACTACATATTCAGAACCCAGAGGATTTGCTATTTTCTCTCTCAATAGGGTATGAGGCAAAAAACACAAAGGTATTAGTTCATTTTAATCTCATATATATATATGCGAAACATCTATTACGAATATATAGATATATACCTACAGAAACCGAGTGTTCAATTTTCCTATTTACAATTAAAGGAGGAAGGTCGCATTTGATTCCGAATTCTTTTACAAATTTACAGGGTTTATTTACAGGGACTTTCCAATGAAACAGGAGGCAAACAAACGACATGGTCTCCAATGACAGCCAGACTCATTAATCGTTGCTGTTTTGGAACTTAGAACAATAATGCAATGCTGGCAACAAGCAAGCTGATTAATAAGTGGTAATTTATACAATTACCAGTTACAATAAAGATGGTTTAGTCATGTCCCAGGTTTCCAAAATTCTCAGTTAGATGCTCCCAAAGGCGGATTCAACTCCAGGATGGGTTTTTATTCATATAAAACTTGTGTATAAACGTTATTTCAGGGATCTGACTGGGTCAGGAATATTTTCTTTTGGAATAATCTGACTTTTCAGGGGACAAAACGTGAAAAGCAGCTGTCTCTCCTCGTGACCATTAACCAACAATTGTCTTGGCTAATATTAAATTCAACCAAATGAGAAGAAGATGCAGCAGGTTTTTTGGATGTCCAGGAGATTCTAGTGCTTCCAAAACATAACGTCTTGAATTTTAACTTTGGGCTTCTTTTTACCTGCAAAGACTTTAACGCCAGGAAAAAAGAGGAAAAAATAGTTCTTTGACTTTTATAATTTAAAAACTTAAATCCTACCTTTTAGCCTCCAAGGACTTACCCCTATTTAACCTTCCCCATGTAAATCTCCCACATCACGTGATGGGGGTGAAAGGGGTTTTCATTGTTAAGATAAGGATTTACCAACAATTGGTTTCCATCTCATTTTTTATAGATACTGCTTTTATCTTTCAAATAAACAGGAAACCCGCCATATTGGCATCTCACTTTATTAAGGAAATAAAATAAAAAATACCTAAATGTTAGCCTGATAATAGCTGAATTCAGGAGGGACAATATAAATTTAGAAAAATATTATATATATATATAGATAAACATATTAACATGTATATCAGTGACAGTGGACCGAAAACCCCTTTTACAATATTTCTTTTATTAAATTTAAAGATAGACTTTCTCAATAATCCAATCTTTAGGGATCTGTATAAATGTAGATTACCCAAAATGTTAATTGGGACATACTTTTAAAAATCACTAAAGCAAAATAAAGGGCCATAAAAATAAATTCAACTACAATATGTCCCAGAGCTAAAAATATGGATTTAGAACAAGTATATTTATACACCTTACGGTGGAGAGATAAAAAGGGCTTAATCGATTATGACAGTTAAAACGAATACTATTGTTAGAGGAGGTTTGGGTAATTAATTGGGGATTAATTGTTTGATAAACAATGGATAATTTGGCAATTAAATTTCTGTTTGGCCTAAAAGAAGTCATTCTTTCAAATGGGGTTTGAAATTTTAAAAGCTCTGATATTTAGAATGTTCTGGTTGGAGGTTTTATGACCAGTTAGTGACTTGTTTATTAAGAAAAATTCTGACTGTTTAAAAAAATAAATTTGACGGAAAGCAGTTACTCATAGGGCAAGTAAGATTTATACACCACGAAATCAGGATAAAATAGGCTTTCCTGACAATAGGTTTGCCAGTTAAAAAACGAACCTATTGTTAAATTTTTAACGTTGGTTTTAAATTGTCAAGCATTATATATGTCGGATCCTTTGGATAATTTCCTCTAACGTGGTTATAAATAAACTCTAACAATAAGTGTAACTTTTATATGTCGGATCCACGAGGACAGGTCCTTTTTATCCTCTAACGTGGTGTATAAATATACTTTGCCCTAAGTGTAACTCTGGGATATATGTCGGATCCACTGAGGAGGTTACTGTGGGTCAGAATCGACTGCCATCGGGAATAAGCTTTCGTACTGGTTGTAGGCTCTCCAATCCAGAACATTCTAATATCAGAGCTCATTCTAAAATCTGCAAAACTCATATTGAAAAAATGACTTCAGCATAATAGGCCAAACAGCAAAGCCTCAATGAATTGCCTATACTTGAGTCATTGTTTATCAAACAACTAGTCCCCAGTTAAATACCCAAACCTCCTCTACACAATTGTACCTGAGTTAACTCTGTCTATAATCATTCTGTCGTTTTCTCTCCACCTAAGGTTGGTTAGCGGTTTTTGTTCTGTGTTATTTTTAGCTGTATTGTATTTTGGTGAATTTTATTTTTAAATTTTTTTATTTTTGCTTATGATTTTTAAAGCTTTTACAGTAACTTTTTAAGTAATCTGTTCATTATTCAACAGATCCCTTAAGATGTAATATAGAAATTATTACTAAACGTTGGAATTAAAGAAATATGTTGAGTTAACTGGTTACCCATCCTGGTCCACTGATGTTGACCCAAATCGTATATCCTTGCTTTTGATATATATATATATATATATATATGTATATATATATATATATATATATATATATATATATATATATATATATATATATATATATATATATATATATATATATATATATATATATATATATATATATATATATATATATATATATATATATATATATATATATATATATATAGTAGATATATTAATGCTAGTTTTTGTGTCTTAAATCATTCATAATTACAAATGAAATGTTAACTCACTGATGACTCAAAATGTAGATGCAAGAGGATAGTCAGAAATCTTATATATACATTTGAATGTAACTAAACTTGCAAACTTGCATTACAGAAATCCGATTATTGACCAATCTAGACAAAATTTGTATACATCCTTCATTTGATCCAAGGAAGGGTCTCACAAGGTTTCAAACCTGTACCCCGCCTTCATCCTGGGTACTTTATTTAATACAGGGTCCAGGCAATGACCCAGCCATGGATAATATTTTGAGTGGTGTGAAATGTGGAATGTCAGGAAAGTAGGTTCATACCTTTCACTCTCAGTGTCGGGCCAAGAAACGCAACTTGAATTGTGGTCACGCTTAGAAAATTTTCCTGCATCTCTTTTGAATTCTTTTGTTGTGTAAAGTCTGTGTACTATCATTAAAAATGCTTTTCTTTCCTGTGATCAATAATTCTGTCTAGAATTCATTTGCTTTTAAAAAACATGTTAATTAAAACCCATCACATGTTGCTCTCTTTCTAAGGCAAATGATCGATTGGCATTCAGAGTTTTCCCAGGCAGCAGAGGGTTGGTCAGCTAGTACCTAATATTTTTTCATTATTGCCTCCAGCTCCATGTTATGCTTAATTCTTTCAGAAATGTGCTTCATCTTCATTAACTGTCCATTTCTCACAAGTCTCCTTTCTCGTAGTTCTCATCCAAGTAGAAATATTTCTGTTAGCTCTTTAGCGCCCACGAGAGCCTAGCTAACAGTATGACACATTATTTTCCGAGGGGTTGGGTAAAGGACAAGCCCAATCCATCTCCATCTTCCCTCCATTATTATTTCAAATGCCTTAATGTTAAAACGGTTTCCCTTGGGATTTAGAATATGTATGATGCATTTTTCTGTATTGCAGCTGACTTTAGCAAATAGCCATTTTACACAAACGTTGGGTTTACATATGAATAGCAATCACTGTTGCAAGTTCTAAAGAAAAATATTTCTAAAGCTAAAAATTCGAGGTAAAGAGTATCAGTCAAAAGCTATTACGAGACTTCACATCTTCCCTTCACGGAGCTTCCCACATGAATTACATGGAAAACATTGCCTACACTGAAGATGAGAGGACATATCTCGGAACTGTTTGTGTAGGATTCTCGGTTTCTCGAACTTGTGGTTTTATCATATTCAAAATAGCTCGATTCGGAACTTCAGATAAAAATATTTATCGAATACAATTAAACCTTGAATAACTATAAAGAAACTCAGTGCACGTTTTTTCATTACATTTCAAAGGTTATGTTAAAATAAGAACTCAAGTTTGTCAGTGGTAGGAAAAGTGAATAACAATTCAGAAAATATACATACCACATACCTAGTGCATATGGTTTCTTATTTTGATCATAATGAATCATTAGACTTGCTAACACACACACACACACACACACACACACACACACATATATATATGTATATATATATATATATATATATATATATATATATATATATATATATATACCATATATATATGAAATATGAATATAAGAAGGCCCATAAAACACTGTTTTTGAAGGTTGCTTCCATATATTTAAACACTTCCTTCTGTGCTCCTGTTCACTGGTGAAATATGGACAGATGAAATGTAACAGGAGTATATTCAAAGCATATGAACAGGTGTGGCATTAAGTCTTCGATGGTATGCAGGTGACCATTCCCGAGAAGGAGGGAAAATAAACAATTCCCTAGTGGTTTTTGGCCTCACTAACTCCTGTTTTGCGATTCATCTGGTGGTCGTGTTTCCTGGAGCACCTGTTTGAAAGAGGAGGATTAACCCGTTGATTTCATCCTCTTTCCAATATCCTCCTGACAAGTTCATATTGTTGGTTTGATTGATGATAGCAGATTCCAGCATCTTTCTTGTGTATGGACAGCTGCTTTTCAAAACCGGCTCTGCCCCGCTCCAATTTATGGAAAAGCCTCTATCCCTGATATGTAGAAAAATCCCTGAACTCTCCGAAGCATAACGTACTGATCTTTTCTGCTCTGTTGATATTTGCGAGAGAGACCTGTCCGTCTCTCCCACGTAAATCTCATTACAATTGCTGCACGGAATCTTGTAAACTCTTGCTTCTTCCCCTTTTTTATTTATGTATACGTTAATGATTGAGCTCCCAATGGATTTGGGATAATGGAAGATAAAGGATTGTTAGACCTGAGTTGCTCTGTGGTTTTTGGATGTTTTCGTCATTGGAAGCTTTATTTTGTTGTTAAAATCTATTTGTCTGTTGTGAGTGGGACCTTTGTAGTATATTTTATTCGCTTTGTTAATAGCCTTCTTGATAATGTGTGGTGGGTAAAGCAGTTGTGTTAGATGTTGGTGGATCGTGTTGAATTCTTTATCTAGGTACCATTTGAACATATTCTAAGCCCTCTGAGGAATAAGTTGCACCCTACCATGATCTTTATGGAGACATTGTGGTAGCTTAGGAAATGAATATAGGAAACAGCGAAAGTGGGTTTCCTACATACTGTGAAGGCATATCTCTTCTGTTCTCTTATGATCAGTACATCTAGGAACGGCAATTTTCCTTCCTTTTCCCATTCTGTTTTGAATTTTATGGTCGGAACTAGCAAATTTAGTCTATTAAAAAATTCAGTAAAATCTCCCGAGCTATTGTCCCAGAAAGTAAAAAATATCATCTACGTATCTAAGCCAGATCATATTGTGAGGTTTGATAGAACGACAAAATTTCTGTTTCGAAATATTCCATGTACAAGTTTGCTAGAAGGGGTGATTGGGGACTTCCATGCTACAGAATTTTTTTAAATTACCATTGAAAAAAACACGTTGTTAGTTACACAGAGGTTGATAATTTTTAAAGTTTTATCTATGCCAAGAGGAAAATGGTCTTCATATGGTTGTAACTTCTCTCTAAAACACAACACGTCGGCGATCAGGACTTTAGTAAATAATGACTCGACGTCGAGGCTGAGCAATTTGATGTTATTTCAGGATGTTTAAACTATTAAATTTTTGGATAAAATCCTTTGCATATTTGACGTGGGATGATGAGAAGGTTCTAGAAGGGTGATAACAGGTCTGCGAGCCATTTTGATAATTTACACATGAAAGAGTTCCTGCTAGATATTATGGGGCGTTAAGGAACCCCATCTTTATGTGTTTTCGGGAGGCCGTAAAAATAGGGAGAGAGGGCTGATTACCTTGAATGTCTCTAGTAGCTCTGTGTCCTTCTTATTGCCCCCTATGGTTCTGACTGATTTGTTAAATTGGGGGCAGCAATATTTGTTGTGGGATCTTTCGTTAATTTGTCATAGGTCTCCGCATCGTTTAGAAGTTCTTGAACTTTATTGATGTGTCTCCTTGTCTAAGAGCTATTTTCTCGTCTTTGTCAGATTTTGTGATGATGATATCCCCTTTTCCTTAAACTAACTAACGCATTTTGGAATCTTTTCAGGGAGCAATTTTTTTTTATTTTGCTCCAAGACATTTATATAGAAAATGCCTTTTGAGACATGCATCTTTTTTGTCTTAATTTTTTTTTTTGCTAAATATTTATCAAATGCAACTAGGAAATTAAGATTACTCTCAGGACCTGGTTTTAGAGCGAATGAAACCCCAAGATTTAAAACGGTCTGTTCTTCTGCAGTGAGGGGATGGTTAGAGATATTCAGCACATTATTGGGTAGGCCAAGATTATTCCATACGCAGTTCCTAATCAGTCTTTTTAATTTGTTATAAATTTCTGGAGTGGGTCTCACTGTTTTCAACGACACCTGATAGCACAAAATATGAAAGATATCTGTACATACCATCATTCCTGCACATGAGGCGAAGCGATGTGGCTAGCTCACTTATTTTTCTTCTCATCACATAGATGTCTTGGTGTGTGGAGTGTATTCTGTCTTGGAGGAATGTGCGGATGGAGTCCGAAATGGGTCTGACGCCGATGTCCAACGCATGAAGCCATACATTTTGCAATGATAGAGAAACTTGTTTCTGTAGGCATTCTTGTAGAAAATTTTTCTGATTCTTCCTCTTGTGTAACCCATGTACTTGTCGTTCGTATCGTCTAAAGGGGCACAGAAGGAAGTGCTCGAAATATATGGTTGCAACGTTCAAATAGTGTTTATGGACCTTCTTATATTCATATTATACTGTGGTATTACAGTAAAAGACATTCATATATATATATATATATATATATATATATATATATATATATATATATATATATATATATATATATATATATATATATATATATATGTGTGTGTGTGTGTGTGTGTGTGTGTGTGTGTGTGTGTGTATGTATGTGTATATATATATATATATATATATATATATATATATATATATATATATATATATATATATATATATATATATATATATAATATATATATATATATATATTCAACGACCACATAAGGCTGAATTTCTTTTGCATTTTCCCAAAGAAATCTGAAAGAAGTTTTCTGTATTACAACAATTGCCTTGCAAGCTGAATACTCAGTGTGATATTATAACGAATTTTCATGAACGCTGTTCCAATAACGTGTCACCTCAAGTTTTCCTTAACTGTTTCTTGGTAGAGGATGTCACTTATCGGTAAATCACTTAGGATAATCAATGGCGGCAAGTCTTGTGTAATTTCTAGCCTGATCACAAATTGATATCCAACCTCTTCGAGTCGTCCTTCGAGATATTTGATAGTAATATAATATGGAAATGGGCGTCGGTGAACACCGACTGTTTCATCAGATCATGATTTTAGTAAAATGGTATTATTATGATAAATTATTGACATTATAATACAAAGTTGAAAAAATGTAGACAAATATTGACCATTTATCAAATGGTCAAATCAAATCAAAATCACAGCAAGGTTATGAGAAAAGGTCATCATAACTCTCGTGATCACGGCGATATTCATCTTTATTTTTTATAATGAAAATACGTTGCTATTTTTTATGCCAGCGGCACTGCCAAGAGGAAATCTTTGTATACTTTTTTGTATGTGGGTTAACACAGTATTTCGGAAATGGATGAGCAACTTTTGCCCAACCAAAAAAATAGCGTTTATAGAGTGCCACCCCTTGGGACGATAAGTGTTGGTACACATTGACGAAAAATAGACACTTTGTTACCTTACATTAATTTTGGTATTTATGTGAAGTTAAGTTTCATAAAAATGGGTATAGAAATCTTACTGTGCAGTATTGATCTCTTGTGATTGTGAACAAGATATCTCCAATAGACAAAATTTATCTCTTTGGCATATTTGGAAGATTTTGTCTACTACGTACATTAGTCACGTTTGTCACACAGAATACAGTCACTGGGTACCTTTCGATCATTATGTACAATTTGTAAATTGAGTACAAATTGTCCTTTGGATACACTTTGTCTCTGAAGTTTATTGTTACTGCTCGGTGCATTTTGTCCATCGGGTGCATTTTTCCTCTGGGAACATTTTATACGCTGCTGGCGTCAGTGAGTGAACCTCTCTTGGTAAACTTAGTCATTACTAAAGGGTGTTCGCAGTGTCTCTTCGGCCCCTAGCTGCACTCGCTTCTTAGAAATTACCGTACCTCCACTGTAGGTTCGGTAATATCAATCGATTAATAAGAACAGTAGATTACAAGCTTCTGACAAATTAGCAAATCCACTTGTAATATCTCTGTGTTAAGCAGTCTTACTTGTTTTATTTAGTTTTAATTATTATAGGTTTATGTAACGCTTACAGAACATACATGTTTCCGTAGCGCACGACGAACAATGACATTGAAAATCACAAATAAGATCAAAACTAGCATAAATTGATATTTAGACAATGGCCATTACTTCTCTAAGTACAAATAACATACCATCAGTATCTAATCCTGAAAGTGACCCTATATATATATATATATATATATATATATATATATATATATATATATATATATATATATATATATATATATATATATATATATGTGTGTGTGTGTGTGTGTGTGTGTGTGTGTGTGTGTGTGTGTGTGTGTGTGTGTGTGCCCCTTTTACTGTAGAATATGGACACTACAGTATAATATGAAGGCCCACCAAAGGCCCATTAAAACACTATTTGAATGATCTGGCGGTCGCGTTTCTGGGTCATTTCAAAAGGTCCACTTCCTTCTGTGCCTCTGTTCACTGACAGGTCATATTGTTGGTTTCTATGGATTCCAGCATCTTTTTTGAAATGTTGAAAACAAAAGTTAATATATAGGAAAATACCGGGAAAAGCATATGATCTTTTGTGTGTCTTTGCGAGAGCGATTAAGTCTCTCAACATAGAATGGCAATTATACAGTATCTTGTGACCGGTTTCCCTAAGTTAACGAGGGATGGATTTGGGATAATGGAAAATGGATAAACAATTCCCTTTTATTTTGTTGTTGGTTTTGGACCCTAATAGCCTCCCGATAATGTTGGAAGACGATTCTGGAGGTCGTGTTCCATTTGAACATATCCTTCTTGAGGAATAGGTTGTCTGATGATTTTTTACGGAGAAGCGTAGCTTAAGAAATGAATGTCGTCCGATTTCCAATGTCCTGTTCCTGACAAGTTCATATTGTTGGTTTGATTGATGATTAGTCCCCAGATTTCCCAGATATCATCTACTTTCTTTTGTTTATAGACGACAAAAAGCTTCTGTTTGAAAAGCCTGTACAAGTTTGAAGAAGGGGTGATAGGGACTTCCCTACAGCCAGTTTATGGAACGCCTGTTATAACTGATAAAGTTTTATCTATGCCAAGAGGAAAATTCCATATGGTTGTAACTTCCTCTAAGAAAAACAACACGTCCAATAAATTTTAGTAAATAAATGAATCGACGTCTAGACTGAGCAGTTTGATGTTTTTGAGGATGTTTAAACTATTAAATTTTTGTATGAATTCTTTTGCATGTTTGACGTGGGAGGATGAGAACCTAGAAAGGGTGATAACAAGTCTCCGAGCCATTTTGATAAAATGTCATGAAAGAGCCCCTGCTAGATATTATGGGGCGTAAAGGAATCCCATCTTTATGTGTTTTGCCGTAGAAATAGGGAGAGGGGTTGATTACCTTGAATGTCTCTAGTAACTATGTCTTTTTATTGCCCCTATGGTTCTAGCTGATTTGTTAAACCCTTTGTTATTTAAAGTCTTATGTTAATGAGCATGAGCTCCCGATGGATTCAGGATAATGGAAAATAAAGGGATTGTTAGACCTGAGTTGTTTGGTGGTTTTTTGGATGTTTTTACCATTATCCCAAATCCATCGGGGGCTCACTCATTAAGATATACTTCAATAACAAAGGGGAAGAAGCCGGAGTTTACAAGATACCATGCAGCAATTGTAATGACATTTACACGGGGGAGACAGGTAGATCACTCTCGCAAAGAATAACAGAGCACAAAAGATCAGTACGTTATGCTTCGGAGAGTTCGGGGATTTTCCTACAAATAAGAGATACAGGCCATTCCATAAACTGGAGTGGGGCGGAGCAGGTTTTCAAAAGTAGCTGTCCGTACAAAAGAAAGATGCTGGAATCTGCTATCATCAATCAAACCAACAATATGAACTTGTCAGGAGGACATTGGAAATCGGACGACACCAACGCTTTAATCCTCAGACCGCTTCTGAAGAAGGTGTTCCAGGGAACACGACCTCCAGAATCGTCGCCAAACGGGAGTTAATGAGGCCAAAAACCACTAGGGAATTGTTTTTCCCCCGCCTTCTTAGGAAACGGTCACCTGCATACCATCGCAGACTTAATGCCACACCTATATATGCTTTGTGTGTATACCCTTGTAACATTTCATCTGTCCATAGATTACCAGTGAACAGGGGCACAGAAGGAAGTGCCCGAAATATATGGTAGCATGGTAGCAACGTTCAAATATTGTTTTATGGGCCTTTTTATCTTCATATTATATTATACTGTAGTTGCAGTAATATATATATTTATATATATATATATATATATATATATATATATATATATATATATATATATATATATATATATATATATATATATATATATATAGAGAGAGAGAGAGAGAGAGAGAGAGAGAGAGAGAGAGAGAGAGAGAGAGAGAGAGAGAGTTACGATTGTTGGTGTCTATGAAAAGAACTCACCTGTTTGATTGAAGCGCAGCTGGAATGCCGCCGTTACCAAACAGTAAATAAGCATTAATGGGGAAAACAAAATTGAAATCCCTGGACCTGTAATGAGAATATTGAGTAAATATTCTAAAAAAAAATAATAATAATTTTTAGCTTTATCACCTCCAATGTTCAGTTGGTCAGAAATGTATATTTTTGCTGTCGGGGTACTCTAAATTTCTTAGCTTGTTTTAGAAAAGCATAGTGTAGCTTCCAAAAGAAGAGCAGGCCCGTGAAATATATGATCTGAAGTAGCTGCTGAATGATATCTTTTCGGTATATTAGCACACAAATATACGAGTGATCTTGAAATCAAGTACTCCTCAATCATATAAGCTTAAAACGATAATGCCAGTCAGTTATTCCATATCTGTTATGACCAAGAATAGAAAAAATAAACAAAAATGGGCTAAAGAACTCTATTCAACCATAAACAAGATGAATAAAATAATAATGATAACAATACTGATAACAGGCTACTGTTGGGTGTGAAAATTTGATTTCAGATGAGGGCTGTCACCGTGACACTTGCAAGAGACTGGTCCGTTTTGCTTTGCAAGAAACTGCCAAGTCAGTGTGAAGGCTTAAGTCTCATTGTTGCAGCATCTGTCTTGTTGCAGGCTCAATACCGTAAGTGTTGTGGGGACCGGCGTCCTTTTGTCGCCTTAGTTACTGTTGCAAAACTAGAACACACGTGATTCTAATGGAGTATACAGACAGGCAACAAATATTCGCATAGTCAGTCTTCTCAGACAACAGTGATTAATGATCTGTCAATAATGATTTGTGTTGACTTTGAAATGCTTATATAAGAAGTCTAGAAAAGGCATGGGGTCTACAGTATATCTAGATGAGTACAAAGGAGGAAATAATTAACACAATAGGAATAACAGAAAAAACTAGAGGTTAACTTCTTCAGTCTTGATCCACCTTAAGAAATTGCCTCTTTACCAGGCACTTGCTTAACAGGAGGTATACACACTATCGCCATTGTCTCGTATATATATATATATATATATATATATATATATATATATATATATATATATATATATATATATATATATATATATATATATATGTGTGTGTGTGTGTGTGTGTGTGTGTGTGTGTGTATATATATACATATATATATATATATATATATATATATATATATATATATATATATATATATATATATATATATATATATATATATATATATATATATATATATATATATATATATATATATGTGTGTGTGTGTGTGTGTGTGTGTGTGTGTGTGTGTGTGTGTGTGTGTGTGGGTGTGTTTGTGTTTATGTATATACAGAAATAACCAATTAATAGCTAATTCACTATAACTAGGAAACAACTACACCCAGAGACAAGGACCCAAACGTGTGCCTTACTGGGCAGTACACAGGTGACAGTTAATTTATGCATTTACGAACCAGAAATTCCAAGATTTTCTTCCGCATAATTTTCTTAGGGTTCAAGTTAATCGTGAGCTATAATGAATTTGATATTTATCTATCACTTGAGACTTGATTTTTAAAAGTATAGAAATTTATTGAGTAAAATTGGTTTCTATCTATCATAAATATGTATAGCCAGGTGCGACAAATTCAGTAATATAATACGCTTCATGGAATAAATGGGTTATTCTGGATACTGAATAAGGAACTGAAATGGAGACGTATGAGGACAACTGGCTGAGTGAGAAAGTCAACTGTAAACCATGTATCATATCTGAGAGGCACAGTTATGAAGCCTGGACTGGGTACATTCGTTTGTGTAAATATCCGTTTGTTTGGATTATTTCAAGGGTAGAGTGAATTCAATTTTACTGGTCTTTTGTGGCA
Organism: Macrobrachium rosenbergii; assembly: GCF_040412425.1. Classification (NCBI taxonomy): domain Eukaryota; kingdom Metazoa; phylum Arthropoda; class Malacostraca; order Decapoda; family Palaemonidae; genus Macrobrachium; species Macrobrachium rosenbergii. Next base: position 1,213,797 of record NC_089785.1, read on the forward strand.
CAATATTTTAAATTTGAAAATATCACGTAGAAAATTAGTGACCAAATAACCGCACAGCTTCACAGGGTAGTATGGAAAATTAGTGGTTACATCCATCATCATCCACAATCAGAGCCACATACAAACTTAATCACTGTGCTAGGCTACATGGGTTGATTCTGGTTTCAAGTTCATAATTTGAATTTAACAAGTACGTAAAACAACTGAAACAATGAAATCAATATATATATATATATATATATATATATATATATATATATATATATATATATATATATATATATATATATATATATATATATATATATATATATATATATATATATATATATATATATATATATATATGTATATATGTTCGTGTGATGGTTTATCACAAATTTATTTATTTTATACAAGACATGTATGCATTCATATATATATATATATATATATGGTTTATCACAAATTTTATATTTTATATGTATACATTCATATATATATATATATATATATATATATATATATATATATATATATATATATATATATATATATATATATATATATATATATGTGTGTGTGTGTGTGTATGAGCGCGCGTATGTCAGACCATTCTCACATCGATGGACTTTGGAGCAGTCTCCCTGAGGACGTTGTACAATTGGTACTTCAAAAGTTCGAATGAAGATGCAATGCATTACTACCCAAATACAGTTCTCCTTGTATTTTAATAAGTTACTTACATTCTTATCTGTTCATTTATTTGTTATTTTTTCTTTTTAATAAGTGATCTCTTCTTTCTATATTTCCCTTTACCTCCTGTTACTTCTTTCTAATGAACACCATGTTCTTTGGAAGCTTGAATTCAAGTCAATGGCCCTTGTGGGCTTGTTCCATATGGATAAGTTTTATCTTCTGAATAATATAAAAATATATATATATATATATATATATATATATATATATATATATATATATATATATATATATATATATATATATATATATATATATATATATATATGTAATATAAATGTGTACATAAATTGTAATGAATGTAGGTCCTTATGCCCGTTAAGAAACTGAAATATTTCTATTTTCCAATAACCAAACAATTTTGAGTATTCACAGAGAACTTTCAGGGTTTGAGGGGTCCACATCTATCTTCTCTCCTTCGTTAATCTTTCCCAGCGGAGAACGCCTGCTCATTCTTTTTAGCTTTTCTTGTTTTTCTGCTTCCTTCTGCCGGCGACTTCTTTTGTGTTCCAAGCTGTATAGGGCGAGGCATGGCCCCAAGGCATACTGTGGGCCAGAAGGAGTGTTGTTTTGAAAACAAGAAAGCAGTAGCAATCTAGCCATCATCAGAGTAAGAGGTGTTCCAAAACCCATCCCAGGGCTCCTCCAAAGGGTGACCCAAATCTCTCTCCACTGATGACCTGGAGGTAAGTAACCATTGATTCTGCATGCCCACAGCTGATGATGGAAGGAAAGTCCACTCATATTTTGCTAAAGCATAGCCAAGTTGCATACGGTACGTCTGGAATTTGAAAGGAGTCCGCCCTTAACTTTATTCCTTATCTGGAACTTTTCACCTTTATTATTCTTTCCGTGTGCTCTACCAGTGCAGTGAAATTATGTCAAGTGTCCCTTTGAACTCAGTGAATTAATGAGTAATTATCCCTTTGACACTGATATATATAAGTGAATTAATAACCTCCTCGATTCTTGCTCTTGTTATTTGTGGAAGGCAATTTTAGGAAATTTTCACTCATCAGATTTCTCTCTGCTTACAGGAGTCGATGACTCGTGTTATGTGATTTCTTTCTTGATACAAGTTGCATGGAATCAACACAGAAGAACCCTTCGCTGCATTACGTGACTTAAGATATCTGGAACTAATGCCCAACATTCAGTCACTTCCTATTTTTTATGGGGACAAGATTCCCTCGCAGTAGAGCAGTTCATAAATTCATTGATATGCTTATTAATCGAGACATGCCCTGTATGCTTTTGCTGTTGAATTTAGTCTGTAAATTGTAAATAAGCTAACATTTAATTACTCAAGGTATCTCTCTGGTGACCTTCAACTACCCCTATTTATTCCTTTTTAGTTCATAATTTGCAGCCCCATTAGCAGATGCTAGAACAAGGCAGGAATCTTAGAATTCCCGGCTGCAAACTTTTAACAATATATGTAGGTATGTATGTATGTATATATATATATATATATATATATATATATATATATATATATATATATATATATATATATATATATATATATATAAGTATAAAATAAAATGTTCGGCATAAACTAACATTTCATTACTCAAGGTATCTCTCTGGCGACCTTAAACTCTCCTATTTATTCCTTTTAGTTCATAATTTACAGCCCATTAGCAAATGTTAGAACAAGGCAGGAATCTTAGACTTCACGGCTGCAAACTTTTAACAATATATATATATATATATATATATATATATATATATATATATATATATATATATATATATATATATATATATATATATATATATATATATATATATATATATATATATATATATATATATATTAGTAAAATAAAATGTTCGGCATAATTATTATAAGCTATGCATATGATTCTGCCTTCTGTGTAATATCCCTGTACAAAATGAATCGTGGAGTAAAGAACAGTTTAATCTTTCGCTTATTGCTGTTCCATTATGAGACCTCTTCATCAGTCTTTAATCCTTACAAGTTTTACAATAGCTCTCCTAAAGCTGCGCAGATGATGAGAATGCTCTCTCTCTCTCTCTCTCTCTCTCTCTCTCTCTCTCTCTCTCTCTCTCTCTCTCTCTCTCTTTCTATTTACATATACTGTATATTCCTAATACTTTATGAATTTTAGAATAAAGTAATACATGCTATAAATCAGGCTTAATTATCAGTGCAACTCTTAAGTTATAAAACTAAAAGTTGGGGTAGTGTCTGTACTTATCTCATTTTGCCGTGAAATGCGAATTTACATAAATGAAACGATAATCAGCAATTAGATCTCAGGAATACTTGTGGGATATTTCAAGTGGAAGTATTGCCAGATTAAGATTTTCCTCATTTAAAGCATTGGCTTGGATGTTGATGAATCGTCTTTGATTTTCTGGATCAAAGATATCCACAACGTTGATGAACTTATCGGCTTTCGATTACAACGAAATATCCGAGAGAGAGAGAGAGAGAGAGAGAGAGAGAGAGAGAGAGAGAGAGAGAGAGAGAGAGAGAGAGAGACAGAGAAGATCCTCTGAAAATAAATCATCTTAGTGGAGAGTCATTGAGAATAGAAGAATGGCAAGAAAAGAATAATAATAAAAAAAAAATCCTTTTCTGCCCTTATGCTCGCATGACACAGCGTAGAGGCAGCACCCACATGTCTATCGTCTCTCTTTTACGGGAAAGTTCCTAAAGATAACCTGATGACAGCTTGATTTTTACGGAGAACCTCATTATGGAAATTCTTTGCCTAATTATGATGCGAAAATGATGCCACACAAGTTCCAAGAGTCTCTGGTCAATGGAAAGGATTTGTTTAATTTTTATCGTTTTAAGACTGGTTAAGGGGAAAAAGAATACGTAAAAGATAAAAAAAAAAGGTAATGTCATTCCAGAAGACTTACACTGTCTACAGTAAATGATAGAGCTTATACCTGCCCATGTGTAATCACACTGCTTTTCTGGTTGAACTGTAGAAGTGACAGAATCTTTTTTATACGCTTTTATTTAGTTTGCTTTTGTCTGTTTGTTTGTTTGTCTGGGTAAAATCTTGTAACTAAATTTTCGGGTCCGATGGACTTGAAATTTTGCATGGTTACTCAATCCCGGTGAAAATACAACCTTACATGATCAGTAGGTCAGCATTGACCTCTAGTGACCTTACAGTTACCTCTGCCAGTATCTCAGGATTTGTATGAAAATCTTCGGATTTTTCATAACGTCTTTGACTCGGTAGAATAAGTTAATAACTCCATGGATTTTTCAAATGTTCTTTGGCTCGATAGGATATCACGTTCATTTTGTTTTTTTAGTTATAAATCGGTTACAATTTCTGTCGAAACTAAAAAGCATAAAATAAGATATATATATTTTTTAACCATGCATTTATTAAAATGCACTAAAAAATAAAAAAATTATTTTTGAGAGACACCAGGATTTTCTTACAACTAATCATGTCTGAAAAACGAAAGCGTGGGCATAAACGTGGAAGGAAATGCTACTAGAAAAGATATATATATATATATATATATATATATATATATATATATATATATATATATATATATATATATATATATATATATATATATATATAAATGAAAATAAGAAGGCCCATAAAACACTATTTAAACGTGGAAACCATATATTTCAGGCACTTGTTTCTGTGCCCCTGTTCACTGGTAGAATATGGACAGGTGGAAAGTTACAATGGTATATATACAAAAACATGAAGGTGTGGCCTTAGGCCTCCGATGTTAAGGAGGTGGCGTTTCTTAAGAAGGAGGAGATTGACCAAATTCCCTAGTGGTTTTTGGCCTCATTAGCTCCCGTTTGGCGATGGATCTGGCGGTCGCGTTTCTTGGGTCATCTTCTTCAAAAGGGTGCGAGGATTAAGGTGTCAATGGCGTCCGATTTCCAATGTCCTCCTGACAGGTTCATATTGTTGGTTTGATTGATGATAGCAGATTCCAGCATCTTTCTTTTGTACGGACAGCTACTCTTGAAAACCAACTCCGCCCCACTCCAGTTAATGACATGCCCTGTATTTCTAATATGTAGGAAAATTCCCGAACTCTCCGAAGCGTAACGTACTGATCTTTTGTGCTCTGTTATTCTTTGCGAGAGCGATCTACCTGTCTCGCTAGTTCCGACCATAAAATTTAAAACAGAATGGGAAAAGGACGGAAAACTGCCGTTCCTAGATGTACTGATCATAAGAAAACAGAACAGGTATGCATTTACAGTATATAGAAAACCCACCTTCGCTGTCTCCTACATTCATTTCTTAAGCTACCACGACGTCTCCGTAAAAATCATGGTAGGGTGCAACCTATTCCTCAGAGGACTTAGGATATGTTCAAATGAGTACCTGGATCAAGAATTTAACACGATCCGCCAACACCTAACGCAACTGCTCTATCCACCACACATTATCGAGAGGGCTATTAATAAAGCAAATAAAATATACTATAGAGGTCCACTCACAACAGACAAATAGATTTCAACAACAAAATAAAGCTTCCATACGATGAAAACATCCAAAAGGCCACCGAGCAACTCAGTTCTGATAATCCTTTCATTTTCCATTATCCCAAATCCATCGGGAGTTCGCTCGTTAACGTATACTTAAATAACAAAAGGGAAGAAGCCGGAGTTTACAAGATACCGTGTAGTAATTGTCATGACATTTATGTAGGCGAGACAGGTAGATCGCTCTCGCAAAGAATAACAGAGCACAAAAGATCAGTACGTTACGCTTCGGAGAGTTCGGGAATTTTCCTACATATTAGAAATACAGGGCATGTCATTAACTGGAGTGGGGCGGAGTTGGTTTTCAAGAGTAGCTGTCCGTACAAAAGAAAGATGCTGGAATCTGCTATCATCAATCAAACCAACAATATGAACCTGTCAGGAGGACATTGGAAATCGGACGCCATTGACACCTTAATCCTCGCACCCTTTTTGAAGAAGATGACCCAAGAAACGCGACCGCCAGATCCATCGCCAAACGGGAGCTAATGAGGCCAAAAACCACTAGGAATTTGGTCAATCTCCTCCTTCTTAAGAAACGCCACCTCCTTAACATCGGAGGCCTAAGGCCACACCTTCATGTTTTTGTATATATACCATTGTAACTTTCCACCTGTCCATATTCTACCAGTGAACAGGGCACAGAAACAAGTGCCCTGAAATATATGGTTTCCACGTTTAAATAGTGTTTTATGGGCCTTCTTATTTTCATATTACACTGTAGTATTACAGGAAAAGACATTCATATATATATATATATATATATATATATATATATATATATATATATATATATATATATATATATATATATATATATATATATATATATATATATATATATATATATATATTTTCTTCCATGTCTGGTGCCCACGCTTTTGTTTTTGTAGACATGATTTAATTGTAAGGAAATCCTGTTGCGTCTCTGAGAAATTATTTTTTTAGTGTATTCTAATAAAAGCGTGTTTAAAAGAATTATATTTTTTTTATACTTTTTTTTTGTAGTAGAGTTATGACAACTAAAATGTAAGGACAGTATGTTTCATGTACTGAGAAAGGCACGACATTTTTTTCCTAAATAAAATAAGCAGATTGCAGTAAGATAATGTAAAATTACCTACTTATAAAGATAAAAGTACAAGCATTGATTAAACACTTTACTGTAGGGAGTCATAGGTTTCCCTTATGCTGCAGAGGTTTACGTGGTTAAATCTTCCCAAACCTTGCCAAGTTCCACAAGAGGGCATTGATAATACTGAAGAGAACTGAACACGAGAAAGACCCTAAAAGATATAGCATGCAGGACAAAAACAAAATATTTGTTGTTTTAAGACTGTTAAGTCATGCTATGTTTATAAGCTAAAATTTAAGAAATACCAACTGTATTGATTCACGAATAAAGCAAGTTCCTAAATGGCATTTCCTTGCCAAGAGGTTAGTCTGAAGTTACATATATTAATATTTTTATTTAAAAAAAAAATTGTAAATATTTCTTATACAATTTTCCGATCGCTAACGTTATTAAATGAATGTTTTAATTTTAACAGATGGCCTCATTTAATTATTTTCCACTTTCCCCATGGTTTCTCTTTGCATCAGTTATGTTATTATACCAACTTGAAATTCCTTTGTGAAGGTCTGTCCCATGTGAAACTGAAATGAACTACCTCCTGTTGTGCTGTGGCCATACTAACTGATTTAAATCTTCATACATAAAATAACTTTTTCGTGGGTAAAATGTCTGCTCTGATGAACACTGAGTTGAGGACTAACCGATACAGTCTTGGTAGATGTATGGCTTCTATACTGTACATTTTCTCTCTCTCTCTCTCTCTCTCTGATCAAGTAAATGATTGTATGTAACAAATGTACTTTTATGAAATTTCTGAGTTTTACGGATTTTTTAGTATATCATTGATTTTAGCATAAGGCTACCTCTCTTTTTTGGGGGGTGGTAAAATATTGTAATTTCTAACGGTAATGAAGTTGTCCTAACTACTGAGGATGATTTTATTAAAGCTTCAGTGTCACATTATTTGTTTGCTTTGTTGTAAAGCCTCACCCATCATATATGGACAGGTAAGAGCTTTTCCGATCTTTTGGTAATAGTTTAGCAATTGTAATTGAATAATGAAATCAATGACTTCTCAGGGTTCAAAATTGTTCTTTTTGTAGCACATTGTCAAGTCCTGGTAAGGTTTTTATGCTTCTCCTAGAGTTCAATTGATAGTTTAATTCACGTTTTCATAATTTTCCACCAGTCTTATAAAATTCCAAAAATGGAAAGCATGCGATACAGGAAATTGCGTAATAAAATGTTACTTAAAATATTTACATTTTTCTTACTTGAAAATATTTATTGGGCAATTTTCAATGTATTCTCTCTTATGCAAGAGAGAGAGAGAGAGAGAGAGATATAGTATAGATATATATATATATATATATATATATATATATATATATATATATATATATATATATATATATATATATATATATATATATATATATATATATATATATATATATATATATATATATATATATATATATATTATATAATCACAAAAATAGTCAAATGACTATATGCTGATTAATTATTTGATTGCAATATAAACGAAGCAATGGAAAGCAATTGTTTTATTGTAAAGTTCATTGCAAATTAGACGATAATGTTAATGTCTCGTCAAGAATTTTATTTGGTAGGCCAAAAAGAATAATTTTCATTAACATGGCCTTCCGTTATTGTTCTTGTATGCCAATAATATGGTTATTTTTAGTATCATGACTTTTTTTTCATAAAATTTGTGATTCAGTTTCTATGGTAGTCTTTTGGTATGAGATTGCCAACCCTGCGTCATCTTCCATCTTGACTGAAATATACCACAGCTGACTGACTACCAGGTCCATAATTCATTGTTGAGGCCGATAGATGCCTAATTGGATTTAAAAGGAATGTGCCGAAACGTTTCTTCACACGTTATTGTTTCCAAAAGTTTTAGAAATCACACTTGTCATGATGTTTTTCATGAAAATGGACAGAAAGATCCACCAGTGTTCCCTGATTATTTGAGTGAATGAAATGACTATAGCCTTGAAATGTTTTCAATGTCATGAGGTCAATAACTTGTAAAAATCGTAGAAATATAATAATGTGTGGTGCATCACTATACTGTGATCGGGAATAATGAGTAAAAAGCCACAATAATGTAAACGATAGACTGTATTTTATAATTTTTTGCATTTTGGAAAAATACAGTCTATCAGTTACATTAGTGTGGCTTTTTACTTATTAAATATAATAATTTTAGATAAAATATAATATTGTCTTATTTGCCATCATTTTCCAATTATGTCACCGGAAGGTCTTGAGACATCTTAAACTGGTAGAATACATAACAAGCAAACTGTGTCATCAAAGGTTTGCGATGAAACAGTAGGCTACAACAGGAAGCATCACGGTTTGTGGCATTCACCGACGTTCGCCCCTGCTCTCAGCTGCTTAGAATATCAAAGTTTGATCTGAAACAGCTCTTCAATATATTAGCCAGACTGGAAAATGTGCAACTTACCTCGGATGACACATGTCGCTTTTTCTTTTTTTCTTTTTACTGAACAGTTCATATTGCTATTACATCTTAAACAATGACCTGGTCAAAATAATCAAGTTAATGGATTTTTATTACTGACTGATACAATGATGTAGGGTCTACATTAAAATTTTTAAAAAAATGAATATTCCTCATATGGCAGAATTCTAATTAATTCGTAATGAAAAGTATTAACACTTAATATTAGAATCTCATTATGAGACAATAGTAATAGTCTCATCCATGACGAAGCTTGCCAATGATCAATGATCAAAGAATAATATTCACAATAACTCAAATTTATGAGGTCTTAATTATCATTATCACCCCTACAGATGACTCATAAAGTCCTCTTGGCTGGATCACAAAGTCCCAGTTTCAATCCACGTTAAACATGCTGTCGCCTTCATGAAATGGAAACTGAGATAAAAATATTAAAAAGATTAGGGCGACTCGAGAATTAAAAGCGCGCCAGAGGAGAGCTGCTGCTGATGGTCCGGTGATTGTTTTCGTCAGATGTGATGAAAGCCTGGGCACCCATCACGAAATTGATGATGTCGTGGCCCATCATCCGATGGTGGAGAGGTTTCTCCCAGGCAAAAGCCATCCACCATGAGCCTGAGAATCATCAGTATAACTCAACGAAGTTTCTGGGTCTCTGTTTTCCGTTGTTTTTTTTTTTTTGTTGTTTTTCAGTTTCCCCGTTTTTCAGCTTAGGATACTATATTTGTGCCTGTTAGTTTTTTATACTTTGTCCAGTACTCATTTTCCTTTTGTACAAATAGCAAAGAGTTAGATTTTTAATAACAAGAGATTATATAAAAGGAAACCGTGAATAACTGTTATTCCTACATAACAAAAAGAGAGGCTGATAATAAAACAAAAGCCACGTCATCTCAGACAACGATCGCTCGCATCCTCAGGAAGGAAACTTCCCGGTGATCCGAATAATGAAGGGCGACCAAGTGTCAGGAGTTCGGGCGAAAGATGTTTGTAAACAATTAGCTCTTTCGCTCAGCTAAAACCCATACAAGAGACGCAATGCATCCGAGAGAGAAAAACATACGTTAAGATTTATCCAACGTAAAAGTTATATATAGAAACGAGCGAGCCGATGCACTGAAAGGTTTGCAAGCCTCCAAAATGACGGAAAAGCCCTGAAGAGGGCTACATGAGATTAGGAAGGCAGAACACTTCCCTTAGTGACTCTGGCTAAGAGGAATACAAATAAAAATATTCTCTTAGAAAATGGATGGGGTTAGTCTTGAGTGCGTAAGGAGTCCATGTCAGTGAGAGAAAATGTTTTTGGAGAGTTATAAATGCAACGGTAAACATTAAACTGAGTGAGAAAAGGAGAAGAAAAGTTTACCTTTGATAATTAGAATAATTAATTGATTAGAGAATAGAAATTTGTTCAGCAAAGGAAGATGTCAAATGTAAGGTTGTTTTAAATTTGTTTTAATAACATTGACATATCCACAAAGGGGAAAAGGAATAAATGTTGAAAGAATAAAGTGGGCTGATGTCAACCTCTCGATTAGGTGAAACCAGGAGAGACTTCGCCAGTACTGTGGTTGAGAGAGATGATAGAAATAGTTAGGGTACAGTATAGCATATGGTACTGATATCTACCTTTACCAGCACCACGTGCTGCAATAGATTATTGTCGTTACAGATAGTAGTGGTAATTGTAGTAAGTTCCAGGAGCAAATTAATATAATATATACACAGTTTAAAACAGCTATTTCTAGAATCCACTCATCTTTAAATGTAAACATATAATTATGATTAATAGCAACACTTTTCTTCTGAACAAAATTTTTTATACAAAAGTAGATTAATGATAAAACCAGTATATGATTGCACTTTTTAGAAATTCATAGTTTCTGGTGAATGGTTATTAAGAAGCTGCAGAAAATAATCTTTTCGATACTGAATCCACGGAACAAGATGTCTTCTAGGACATTGCAGCCGACAACAAAAGTCTCGATAGTTGAAGGACAGTGTAGTCTTAGTCCTGATATTGGACCAGAGACATTGATAGACAATGGATAATGTTTAGATAAATCCGTAACAAATAATATACAAGGAATATGTTATGGAAAGAGATGAAGTTACCCAAACCCATAAACATGACAGTGAGTCCAGCCTCTTCAGACCCGCTATAGTATAGGCCAGCCATAATATAACTTTTGGTTTATTGCTGATTTTACATTAGAATTATACAAAATAATTATAATGACAGAGGGATCAAGTGTATATCTTTTATATAGTTTTAGATATTTCAGTAATGAATATACTTAAAACACAAAAAAAAAAACACTCACATCGAATAATTATGTATTTATGATGTTAAGTGCAAAATATGATGATAATCAACGTGTGGCATAATTTAATGAGTAAGACCACACTGTTCTTCAGCTATGAAGACTTTTGTAATTTCTCTTTCGAAACACTTTCATGCACCTTCCTTGGTTTCCTAGACAATGTTACGTCTCCTAATATCCCCTGTTTCTTTTCTGCCTTTGCATTCAATGGGAAATATATCCCTCTTCTCTGCTGGTTGGAACTTTCATTTTTTAAGGCAGTTCTATACTTAGGATCTATAGAAGGGAGGGCTTTTCAAAGAAAAATTTCATAACGTAATTTATTAATTTAAGTTTTAAGAACTTTCGTTCTTTTCAGTAAAATCACAAGACATTCAATAACAAAATCAAAGTCTAATAAAAGATAAGTCTGTTCACGCTCAGGTGGTGACGTCACCTAGCCCGAGTATCCTAAATTTTAGAAAATGGAGTGATTAATGGGGGACTTATTTTTATCTGTTATTTTGTCCACTTCTCATCACACTATTTAAATTTATTAATTTCAAGTATATCATTCGTATTTAAAGAAAAAATAATATAAATAGTATGATTAAAATATAAACGTAATGTTTCTGTCTATTCTTGTTATAGCTTACTTAAAGTTAATAATATTGGTGAGGAGTGACCAGTTTACACTGTACTCTATCAGAAAATTACTGTGTAACATTATAAATGACTGTGTAATATTATTATTATGTTTAGACTGAAGTAATTACTTAGTAATTCATAAGAAGTTACTGCAATAAATGAGTAGAAATGAGAGAGAGAAATGAACAAAGCATCTTACACATTATAATGTAGGCCTAATTTGGCTTTTAATTAGATAATTAACCTTCGAAATGTAAGCGTCTATCCTCATGTCTTTTTTTGTAGATTTTCCAGCTTACCTTCTGTAGTGGAATAATTAGCACTGATATGGCTACATAACACTTGTGAAGTTGATGCAGAGAGGGATGTAATAACACCGAGTATAATGTGTAAATAAGAGTAACAGTGAGACTTTGACATCTTTTATCATAAAATTAGCAGCAAACTATTATAATGTTCATAGTGAAGAATTCAGTCAGGTTTAAAGTTGTTGAAGACACAGGATGAAACTAGTCGAGTAGGACAGGGACTGAAGGCAGGTAGATTGTTTTCTTAATTGAATGTGCAGCCACTAACAGCACAATCGCTAGGCATGTTTGTTTGCAGCAGCTTGAGTTTAAACACACAACACCGGCTTGTTGGTGACTGACTCGGTTTCATGTAACGGACCCAGCACTTTGCGGGCTAGATGACGTCCTTGCGCGGTTCATGCTACGTTTTCGCAGCAAGTGAACAGATTTATCTTTTATTAGACTTTGAACAAAATATCCTAGGTTATTCGTGAAGCTTAGTGTTTTTATGTTATATTACTTATGGATTTTCCCATTAATTTTCTTTTTCATAATGTTACATGGTTTTAATTAATGTAAATAAATAGGGTTATTTTCTTAGTATTTGAATCATGATTTTCCCACTTGGCGTTCTAATTCCACCCATACAAGCAATTAATTCTTCCTTGCTATCATATCGCTCTGTTTCAAGACATGCCATAAAAACAGTGGTCAGCCACTTAATACACCTACTTTTGCCATCAGTGAAAACACACCAAATCCTTTCAACTCTTCATTCTTTTGCCACCAGTTGTCCTCCTTGTATTATGTATAGTAATTCTCGTAACCATTTTTAGTTTTACATTACTTCTTCCACTTCTGTAATTTTTAGTTTTACTTTTCTGATATCATCGACAGGGGCTACCCATTGAAAGCTTATTCCGCACACGCGACTTTAGCAACATCTACTCACACATTAACCTTTTGCTACTGAACTTTTTTCTTTATAACACCACTTTATTTTTCTAATTCAGGTTCTCTCATTTTCAACCCTAACATTTGTTTACCTATCACTTTTGCCTTCCCTCTCTTTCTCCTTGACCGGTTTTTACGTCTTTATTGCCTGTCGTTTTGTTATGAAATTTATATTTAATCTTTCTACACGAGCAAACATAAGAATTATATATATATATATATATATATATATATATATATATATATATATATATATATATATATATATATATATATATATATATATATATATATATATATATATATATATATATATATATAGTCATGTACACATATGTGTTGTGTGTTTGTACGTATGAAGGTACATTTACATGGGTCATCAAGTATCTGAAAACTTTTATCCCCACAGCCCCCATACAAGAGCAGGAGAACTTCCCCAGAGAACAGTTGACATCACAGGTAGCTCATGACCGTAGGTTCCTTAAACATCTCTCTCTCTCTCTCTCTACTTTACTGAAAAACCTCCTAACCTAGGTGTGTGTGAATCTAACCCCAGAATACAAAAAAAAAAAAAAAAACCTTTATTATGCAAATTTAACAGAGAACAGGTCAATGAAAAATCATGCATGTTAGGTAATCAGTCCCAATTACCCTGTTGCAAGAAATCATAATAGGTGGGAAATAACTCCCGTTTCCCACAAAGCAAACCCAAAATCCATTACAAAAGTTTGTCTGTGATCTGTCAAAAAACACAGTCACTTTGGGCCCGGTTTCATTCCCACAAGGGGTTATATGACCTAGTAAGGTTCTGCATCACTTGAATCATGGTTCCATTGAAACATTCTGCCAAAGAAAGGAACCATCTCCATTAAAAATCAACGTTCACCCAATTTACAAACACTCAGATTCACATGAGATAAATGTTAAATCATAATTGTAATGAGGTAAACCTCGCACATGCCAACTCATCCTCCAAGAAGTACAGTAAGATACAATATAAGAACATTTCACGTTTTATTGAAATAATGTCTGTTGTTTTAATTCCGACCATAAAAGATTAACTGTGGATAAAATTCGCCCTTATTGACTCTTCTCACCACTACCCTTTTGGGTGAGCTCTTAATCCCTTTTCTTTGTCCAAGCAACTGCCCCAAGACCTTGATTTCAGGTGCTGTTCTGTTGGAGGTGCTAATCTTGCCTAAGGCAAGCAAAGCCGGCAGAGGAGAAAAATCAGAGGAGAAAGCAACTCCCGCACTTAGCAACTGACCTCATGCGACTGGCACCATCTTGAGCACCTGGGCCAAGATGACCCCAAGTCTCACCTGTGCAACCCTCATAGAAAACGAGGTCCCGCCGCCATGCAGTACCACCTACAATGAACAGGATCATAATCCTTCAACAAGATAAAAGGTGTCACGCTAACAAATCAGTCTTAAAAGACGTTGGAAACTCATCCAGGACACTGCCGTCCTCCCTGGCTCCCCTGAGCTGTCCCCTTGCTGTCCCACGTGGCTGTAGAGCCTAAGTTACTTTTGTAGTGATTCCCTATAACATTACCCTCCATCGCTGGTGGCCCCTGAAGATGAGGAATCCGTCTACCAACAAAGGTTCTTATGACAGTCACGTCCCTGTAAATTCTTTGTCATTTTCTGTTTCCTTTTTGTAGTGTGATGTACCTACAACGAGACCTGTACTGCTTTTATTTATGCTGTGTTAATTTCTGAACAAGTGAAGTGAAGTGTATCATAATTGTTTAAAATCAGAGTTATCAGAATTGAGTCCTTTCTAAGCACCTAATGTGCAACTCCTCGATTCCTTGATCAAGTGCCTTAATGCAGATAAGTAACCATGTGTATTTTTGATTGCAGATAGGAGTTAGCCTCCTGTGGATCTGTTATCATCTTGTGCGCCCAGTGGCATAGCCATTGTTCTTCTCCCCTGCAGTGACCTTTTGAGTTTCTCCAGAGAATTAACCATTTGTTTATCCTTATTATATGGCAGGACCATGTTTACCTGTCTTTACTTGCACTCTCATTCTTCTGATATGTGTGTTTTTCTAATGTAAATATAATTAAGTAGGTGAAAACCTAAGTGTTTCCTATAACTTTCTTCCTTGAAGATGGCCCTCAGCCAAAATCTTTGCATATGGTTTTACCTGCACCCATCTTTAGAGTCAGATTTCACCTGCCCAAAGTAAGTTTCCGTAGTCTTCAGCTTATAACCATCTCAAAATGAGAGAATAATCACAAAAATAATGATGCCTGTAAAGGAAGGCTTATAAAAGTTAGTAATTTCCTAAGTTTCAACTAATTTTCAGCAAACGGGAATTCCAATTCCCAGTGTGTCCTAAACACGTCCAACAGCTATGACTTCACACGACCCAATAAAATATCTTTCACAAGAGCACCAAGAGCTTTTCACAATGTACACAAAACATACACTTCATTGGGCACACCTAGAAATCTAGCTCAAAACCACCAAACTTCTAGAAGCTTTCAGACTAGAGCACTAATGAACAGAACTTTCCACAGATCCACGTGGCCTCCCATGTATTTAGACTAAAGGTGACCCCACTCGAATTGCTGAAATAACAAACCCTAAGACATATGCATTCCACCTGTGAGATTTGTTAAACATTGCAAAAAATCGTACGTACACGAAAAATGTTGAATAACTGACATCCAGGTCATAATCTTCTTGCCTGAGAAACCGATGAATGTCACAAGAGCCCACATTATCTCAAATATCTCCGGACTCCATTTAACACATACATATATACATACATACATACATATATACATACATATATACATATACATACATATATATATATATTTTCAGAAAATATGGCCTTTAACATTGTCAGGTATAGAGATGTGATGGAAGAATTTTGGTAGTGAGATGGGTACTGTCACTTGAACCCGTCACTTGCAGAATCGTTGCATTCAGCAAACAGTTGATCATCTCAGCAGTTAATGTGATGAACACGCGATATTGGCCGAGTCATATGACCGGGTTGGTATTCGTTGAGTTTGTACGTTAGAAATCTAGATTTTGTGTCTAATTCTAATTAAAAAAATTAGTTCGATCGTTCATTAGCGGAACTAGAGCGAGATCGTCAAGACATTATCTTTGAGTGTGGCAAGCTCTTGGAATTGGCAGAATAAGGTACATCAGACTCTTCGTTTTTCTATGTTTGGACTTATGGTCTTTACCATATTTCAAACATTTTGAACTTTGTGCAAAGTTCAATATACTTTGTTTGCCATTTCAATATTTTATTTTAGTTGTGTTCTGTTTAACCATGCATTTTTATTATGTTTATACTTGCATATTTTTTGGGGCAAACCTTATTATTTTGTGCTTAATTTTTTAGACAGATGTCATGGTTGTGGTGGTTGTGGTGATGACTTTATGGGCAATGATATGATAAGTCATGATGATGTGATTATAGAGACATACAATGCATACCTTTGAAAAGTATATCTCTGTGTCGATTGACTTTTTGAGCTTGACAATAATAGTTAAGTTGGAGTATGTGAGAAGATTTTGACTTTACAGGTCATTAGCCATGACTAGACTTTTGAGTTAGAGTTGGATTATTTTTTTGCTTGACAATTTCATTTATGATGCATTTTAATCTTTGCTTTGTTTATTCATTACTTGTTGGGTTGCTTTAAATAATAAATCTATTTTTGTAGGAAAGATTGAGTTTTCCTTGTATGACCCATTTCATTTGTATTTTTAATGTGGAATGCGAGAACGAAAGAGATCTTTGTGACATTTTGCGAGAGAAAGAGAGAGAGAGAGAGACAGAGAGAGAGAGAGAGAGAGAGAGAGGAGAGAAAGAGGGGGAAAGCTTTGTTGAAAAAGAGAGAGAGAGAGAGAGAGAGAGAGAGAGAGAACAGGGCTGAACCCCCCATCGCCTTCTGAAGACAGACCAATCGGCATGCTATGTGATGTTCCTACACGGAATATTTTGTCTGTTTCCAAATGGTGTAGTATATATATATATATATATATATATATATATATATATATATATATATATATATATATATATATATATATATATATATATATATATATATATATATTTATTTTCATATATTTTCTTTCACACACACCCACAAACGTATATATTTTTACGGTTTTTATGCCGCTGGATTGCTGTCTCCATTACAGCTTAATGAAAAATACCAGTCAGCAGAGGTGTAGGTAGACCCACAAGGGTTGGAACGATAGTGAGGATATAGAAGCAGATTTCAGCCATTTTTTCAAGGTCAGAGTAATGCATTTCCAGGTCACTGTTTCCTCTGTCTCGATCCTAAAATTTAATTAAACTCCCAATGCTTTTCCTCCATTTAGGACCAGCAAATGATCTTGGGCCAGGTCATGGCCGGCGACAGCACCTGAAGCCAAGCCCCAAGCAACATACGAGCCCTTACAAGGAATAAGGAACAAGCGCTCTACATCGCCAGTTAGTCTGCTCGTCACTACGGCGAATCTCTGTCTGTCTGAGTATCAAACCATGGGCAGGTGGGAACTCATTTTCACTTACACCAGTGGATTGCTCGTGACCCCTCTACCAGACACCACCTAAGAGGATCCTTGATCTCGTCAACTTAGAGTTGTGTGAGCAAGCAGTAGCAGGAAGCAAACACAGAATGCCCCTGGAAGGAAAATGGTCATCCAGTGTAATTTTTCTTTCACTCGTTTTTTATCATCTCTCTCTCTCGCATTTTACCAGTCAATTAAATTCTTTGTCCCTTCGTCTTAAACAGCGAAGTGTGTAATTCCTTGAACAGTACATAACATAACTCATGCCCCTTGCCAAAAAGTGAGTAGAATACAGCCATGCCCTCCAGTTTGTGCATTAACTCATTTTTAGAGAGATAGTACTTCGTCAGTAGTTTATCTGGAATTATTTCACTTCCAGGAATGTTATCATTGCAAGTTACCTACATAGCCGTTCCTCTGTGTTCCCGATTGCCTGAAAAATCCGCCCGTGCCGAGGCTCATATAATTATATTGCTGAGTAGCTTAAGGACCATTTACAGTGGCCATTTACATGTACAGTTGATGCATTATTTATCCACTCAGTGAAATACTATTGTGCCCTTTTTCCCATCTATTTATTTTAGTGACATCTGTCCATCATTCCCACTGTTGAATTTACCATGTTGTACGTGTAAAATAAACCAGTGTCAAGAAACATATTCTCACTTGGTGACCTTCCAATTCTTAATTGTTCTTTCAATTATTCTGTTTGTGGTCTTACGAGAGGGGTTGATTACCTTGAATGTCTCTAGTAATTCTATGTCTTTTTATTGCCCCTATGGTTCTAACTGATTTGTTAAACTGAGCAGCAATATTTGTTGTAGGATCTTTCGTTAATTTGTCATAGGTCTCCGCATCGTTTAGGAAGTTCTTGAACTTTATTGATGTATGTCTCCTTGTCTAACAGAACTATTTTCCGTCTTTGTCAGATTTTGTGATGATGATATCCCCTTTTCTTAAGCTAACTAATGCATTTTGGAATCTTTTCGGGAGCGAATTTTTTTGTTATTTTGCTCCAAGACATTTAGCAAAATGCCTTTGAGACATGCCTCTTTCTTGTCATAGTTGTTTTTGCAAAATGTTTAAAAAAAGCAACTAGAAATTAAGATTACTCTGTAGGACCAGGTTTTAGAGCGAATGAAACTCCAAGATTTAAAAGGTCTGTTCTTCTGCAGTGAGGGGATGGTTAGAGAGATTCAGCAGTATTATTGGGAAGGCCAAGATTATTCCATACGCTGTTCCTAATCAGTCGTTTTTTAATTTGTAGCACAAATTTCTGGAGTGGGACTCACTGTTTTCAATAGCACCTGATAGCACAAAATATGAAAGATATCTGTACATACCATCATTAGAAAACATGACATAAAGTGACGTGGCTAGCTCACATATTTTTCTTCTAATCACATAGATGTCTTGGTGTGTGGCTTGTATTCTGTCTTGGAGGAATGTTCAGTGGATGGAGTCCGGAAATGGGTCTGACGCCGATGTCCAACGCGTGAAACCGTACATTTTGGGAGAAACTTGTTCCTACAGGCATTCTTGTAGAAAATTTCTCTGATTCTTCCTCTTGTGTAACCCCATGTACTAGCCGTTCGTTTGTCTAAAGATGTGTTTGACAGCTGGGATTTCATACAAAAATTTAATAGTTTAAACATCCCCTCAAACAACATCAAACTCCTCAGTCTAGACGTCGATTCATTATCTACTAAAGTCCTGATTGCCGACGTGTTGTCTTTCTTAGAGAGGAAGTTACAACCATATGAAGACCATTTTCCTCTTGGCATAGATAAAACTTTAAAACTTATCAACCTCTGTGTAACTAACAACGTGTTTTCTTTCAATGGTAATTTTTACAAAAAAATTTGGCTGTAGCATGGGAAGTCCCCTATCACCCCTTCTAGCAAACTTGTACATGGAATATTTCGATGGAAACAGAACTTTTGTCGTCTATCAAACCCCATAATATGATCTGGCTTAGATACGTAGATGATATCTTTACTTTCTGGGACAATAGCTGGGGATTTAATGAATTTTTTAATAGGCTAAATTCCTAGTTCCGACCATAAAATTTAAAACAGAATGGGAAAAGGACGGAAAACTGCCGTTCCTAGATGTACTGATCATAAGAAAACAGAACAGGTATGCATTTACAGTATATAAAAAACCCACCTTAGCTGTCTAGACACATTCATTTCTTAAGCTAAACGACGTCTCCGTAAAAAATCATGGTAGGGTGCAACCTATTCCTCAGAGGACTTAGGATATGTTCAAATGAGTACCTGGATCAAGAATTTAACACGATCCGCCAACACCTAACGCAACTGCTCTATCCACCACACATTATCGAGAGGGCTATTAATGCAAATAAAATATACTACAGAGGTCAGAATCTCACAACAGACAAATAGATTTCAACAACAAAAAAAGCTTCCATACGATGAAAACATCCAAAAGGCCACCAGAGCAACTAGTTCTGATAATCCTTTCATTTTCCATTATCCCAAATCCATCGGGAGTTCGCTCGTTAACGTATACTTAAATAACAAAAGGGAAGAAGCCGGAGTTTACAAGATACCGTGTAGTTATTGTCATGACATCTATGTAGGCGAGACAGGTAGATTTCTCGCAAAGAATAACAGAGCACAAAAGATCAGTAGGTTACGCTTCGGAGAGTTCGGGAATTTTCCTACATATTAGAAATACAGGGCATGTCATTAACAGGGAATCAATAAAGTGGGGCGGAGTTGGTTTTCAAGAGTACTGTCCGTACAAAAGAAAGATGCTGGAATCTGCTATCATCAATCAAACCAACAATATGAACCTGTCAGGAGGACATTTGAAATCGGACGCCATCGACACCTTAATCCTCAGACCCGACCTCTCTTGAAGAAGATGACCCAAGAAACGCGACCGCCAGATCCATCGCCAAACGGGGAGCTAATGAGGCCAAAAACCACTAGGAATTTGGTCATTCTCCTCCTTCTTAAGAATCGCCACCTCCTGCTAACATCGGAGGCCCTAAGGCCACACCTTCATGTTTTTGTATATATACCATTGTAACTTTCCACTTGTCCATATTCTACCAGTGAACAGGGCACAGAAACAAGTTAGAAATATATGGTTTCAACGTTTAAATAGTGTTTTTATGGGCCTTCATTATTTTATATTACACTCTAGTATTACAGGAAAAGACATTCATTATATATATATATATATATATATATATATATATATATATATATATATATATATATATAATAATATATATATATATATATATATATATATATATATATATATATATATATATATATATATATATATATATATATATATATATATATATATAGGGAGTAATTGGGAGGCTACTTGGAAATCTTAGCTTGATGATGAATAATATTGTTAAGACCAGGAAGAACATTCTTTATTATACGAGCATTGAAGTACAATAACTCTAAGCTTTACAACAAAAGAATGTTCTTCCTAATTCCTGGCAATACTATTCATCATTGCTAGCTGTATATATATATATATATATATATATATATATATATATATATATATATATATATATATATATATATATATATATATATATATATATATATACACAACTTTCTTTATTAGACTTTAATAAGATGGGATAGCTTAGATTCCAGATTCTTTAATTTATAAAGTACAAGCTTCTTCTTCAGGTGTCGATGCACTGAGGAGAGAACAGCTACACTTGAGCGTATATACATGCGCTCCACCCGAAATGTATTGTTTTATATTTCTGATCGCTGGGGTGGCCTGCCCTTTGATCTCCTGCACCTCCTGCTCTTCCCACGAATCTTCTTTATCTCCTTGGCCATATGCTTAATCCTTCGTTGTTCAGAATTATCCCCTTAATGTGTATCATTTTGTCTATGGTATTCTTATGAGTCTAATAAATTATCTCACAAGTAATCTCGTCCTCAAAATCATTACCAATGTTGCCTTCCATAGATTTTTTAGTCTTGTTGTTATATATCAAATCTGTATTTTTTCCAGTTGACATTATGATTGTAATTCCAGCAGTGTTTGGTTCGTGCCGATTCTTTGTTACAGTAAAGGTGAATGTCCTGCTGGGCTAGCATGTTAGTGCTTAAGGCTGCCTCCAGTAGTTTTAGGAATACATTTTTGTCTCTGTCTCAGTTATACGTATCTTCATCTATGTTTTTTTTCGATAATTTCTACAGTATTCTTAACCTATACGTTCTTGAACAATGAAACTACATCAAAAATAGCGAATTTACAGTTTTCTACACAAATGACATTAAGTTTGTTAATTAGATATATGTTGTGAATCAAATGCGCTAGGGATATTTTTCCACCCATTTTCCCATGATGTTAGCCAGGAACCTTTCCAATCTTCTTTGTGGGGCTTTAACGTAGTCCACAATCGGCCACAATGGATATTCCATACCGAAGAAATTGTTTGGAACCGAGGAAAATTTCATATGCGACATGAAAAGCGAAGCCCTTGCACCTGTACCAATTTTCAGTGGATTTTTATCAAACGCGCTCTGAAAATTAGTTGGCTCTCAACACCTCATTACCCTCGGGTCATTGACTTATCAGAATTCCAACCTCCAATTGGCTTGCATGCGAGGAACGTTTGGAGAAGTTGAACTTTCTTGTTTGCCACAGATTCCCTCCTGGTTAGTATATCCCAGAATTCGTTTCCATGTTCGGGATCGTATGATAATTTGTCGCTACGGGAGAGGATTCAACAGGGATGTGCAGGAGTGTTACTTCTTCTCCTACTCCACACCCACTACTCCAATCTCTCTCTCTCTCTCTCTCTCTCTCTCTCTCTCTCTCTTTTTTATTCTTTTCAATTTGTTATGAACTGAATCAGTTTTGCCAAAAACTAAAAAAAATATTTCTTTCTTTCCTCTTTTCTTAAGAAGTTCCTTCTATGCCAATATTTTCCACTCTTTTTTTATACACCTTTTCCACTCCTAAATAGGCTGGCCAGTTTAGCATATAAACAAGTAAAATGCACTCGAATTCTTAATTATTTATCACTGGATCTATATCTTAAACATTAGTAACTAAGAAGAACCTCTACTTCTTCTTACAACAAAAAGTTTTTATTTCTGCTGACACATAAGATATTCTTCTAATGGAAGTTGTAAGGAACCTTAAATCGTTTACTTTTCCTTAAAGTCATCTCAGCCAAAAGGAGAAGTTTAAAGAAGGTTTATGTTTCTCTTGTCCTTTGAGAATAGAGATTTGCCAAGCAAGAATGAGTCAATACTGAAAAAACAATAATTCTATATGCTGGAGAAAAAACATTTATAGGTGAACAGATGCTATCTATATACTTGGTTTTACAAAACTACTTCATCTGCAGTTATATATATATATATATATATATATATATATATATATATATATATATATATATATATATATATATATATATATATATATATATATATATATATATATATATATATATATATATATATATATATATATATTATATATATATATATATATATATATATATATATATATATATATATATATATATATATATATACATATATATATATATATATATATATATATATATATATATATATATATATATATATATATATATATATATATATATATATATATATATATATATATATATATATATATATATATATATATATATATATATATATATATATATATATATATATATATATATATATATATATAAAGAGACTCTTAGCCTTGGCAGGCAACCCTTCTAAGAGAAGGCTACTCTGAATACAAACCTTATTCTCCAACCTTGGACTGTGCCATAGCCATTGTATCATGGCCTTCCGTGGTCTTGCGTTTGAGTTCCCTTACCTGAGGGTACAATCTGGCATTTATCCTCTTTTTCGTTCACTTTTCTGTTTTTTCGAAAAGTGTGTAGGACAGGCTGATGAGAGCAAAAGTTGTTTGGTGGATTGTCAGGAAAGTGCCTTCGTCTTTACCTAATCTTTTCCTTCTGAGAGTTTTATTTCTAAATCCATCCTGACTGTCCTCCTCCGGTTGTTGTGGCAACCGTGGTGGATTTCTTTTGCCTTACAAGGTGTGCCAGCCCCACCTTGTCGACCAGTTGCTTCTAGTATTTTTTCAATGACGTATGGTGACGTTTACTTATACTCTCAACAGAATTTTTGTAAATAATGTAAATACCGTTGTTGTTGATGGCATTGTTGTTTATTATTATGTAGATTTTTAATGTTACTGTTGTTTAGAGTCTGTTTTATTAGTTGTGCTACTAATTTCATGTTGTTAGTTTTAATTCTTTCACGTGACATTGAGCTGAACCCTGGGTCTGTTACTCATTACAGTAAGAAATATTGCAAAGTACTTCACTCAAATATTTGGGCTTAAGGTCAAATCCTCTTGATCTCCAGAGTTGTGCCTGTAACTACAATTTGATGTTTTTATTTGTGACTCTTGTAAGTAGTAACAAGTCAAAGGTTGAGTTTTTAATCGCGGAGTTTGATGGCCCTGATTCTATTTAACATCATAACATCCCATATGCGCAATGTATGGCTGTATACATTAAGTCTGGACGACCTATTTATCGTCAGAAGAATTTGGAGCGTAGTTGCCATGAAGTTATTGGTTTTAAAACTTTCAGTAAGTTCTACAATGTTTACTTATTTGCTGCTTACTGTAATCCAGATATCGACGATTCTACATATGGTGACTGTCTTTTGGAAAGGACTAATATGGCTCAGTCACAGTATTCAAAAGCTTCATTCGTTATTTGTTGAGACTGTAACGAAAAGCACATTAAGTGGTCAAATTAAAATTCCACAGATCAACGTGGCCAGTCTGTCCTTGAGTTCTGTGTATCCAGCTAACCGAGGAACCCACATACATTTCTGGTAATAGATTAGACCTCATATTCACAGATGTTCCAGTTATTGTGAAGTCCAAGGTCTGTTACTATATAGGAACTTCTGATCTTTGAGCTACTGAGATGGACATATCTGTCAATCAGTATATTAATAATTCCACCACTGGAAAAACGTCTTGGCTAAAATCCAGAGCCAATCGGGATCACATTATTGAAGCTTGCCAGGCGCTTAATATTTCAGTTGCTATATTAGATCCTGATCCCAAGATGTTCAATGAAATGCTGATGGCTATTTTCATAAGATATGTCATTAGAAAGGTCATCAACTTTAAGACAAATGACCAGGCGTGGTTTGATGATACATGTAGACGAGCCTACCATGCCAAACAGACCAAATTCAAAACATGGAGACAAAATTGTTCAAATGAAAATTACACCATTTTTGTTGAGTCTCGCTGTGCTGTGAATAGAACATACCAGACAACCGAGAGAAATTACAATAATACCTTGAAGAAGAAACTTAAAGGAATAACTAAGCCTCGTCTGTGGTGGACCATAATGGCATCATCTATCTTTGGGTAAGGCTTGCCTTCCATTCCACCACTACCAACAGATGATGGCAGATTGGTTGCTGGCCCTAGGGAAAAGGCTGAACTGCTTCATCGAGCTTTTGAAGCTAAGCAATCAGCTGAGGATGTCCATCTTCCTGATACTTGTCATCCTGAACCTATTCTTACAAAATTTGCATTTCACTCCAGGGATGTTAAGAAAATTCTGGATAATCTTGATAACTGGGGTGGAGAAGATCCTGATGGTTTCTTCCCTTTGTTAAAAAAAAAAAAAGTTTCTAGTGTGTTGTCTCCTAAGTATATTAGATTCTATAGATTTTTATGTTGATGTAGTATCTTTGTGGATGAGCGCAAGCTTAGTAATACAGTGCCTGTTCCAAAGAGTGGCATATCAGCAGACTGCAGTAACTACAGGCCAATCTCTATTCTCCCTTTGCTCTCCAAAGTTGCTGAAAAACTTATATTTTAAGCCACTACATAAGTATGTGGAATCTAAAGGATTGTTAGCTCATAGTCAATATGCATACAGGAAGCAGTTAGGTACTTGTGATGCTCTTTTAGACTTGACATGCCATTTGTAAGGGAACCTTGATAAGTTTTGAGTGCACAGTAATTCAAATAGGTTCTAGTGCTACTTATTCATAAACTTTAGAATCTTGGGGATGGTGGATATGTTTTAAGAATACTTCAAGATTTCCTTACAGGTAAGCAGCAGCTAGTTGCTGTGGATGGGATCTTTAGTGAACCAAACCTATTGTGTCTGGAGTTCTACAAGGTAGTGTTCTTGGTCCACTGTTATTTTTAGTGTATACAAGTGTTGTAGTTGTTGGCCTAGAAAACAAGATTGTTCAGTATGCCGATGATGCAAACTCATGGCTGTAGTAAAGTTTCCATTTATAAGAAATGAAGCTGCCCTTAGCCCCAATCGGGACATAGACCGGATCAGGGAATGGTGTAGTCAGTGCGGTATGAGGCTCAACGCCAGTAAAACGAAACTACCATTGATTAGTAGATCTATTAATGGTTTTCCACTTCACCCTTCCCTTCAGGCAGATGAGGCTCTGCTGAATGAGTCTGAAGCTTTAACTATTCTAGGTTTAACTTTTGACCCACTGTTACTTTTGAGAAACCACTAATAATAGTGTCAGCAAATAGCGCACGAAAATTAGGTATTGTACATAAGGTCTCGTATATTTATAACAGTAAAAAATCAGTGCAACCTGTTTTAGGTCATTTACCCTTCCTTCACTAGGATACTGTTCTCAGATGTGGATGTCCGCTCCTAACAGAGATTTATCTATTTTATATAGAGAGTGTTCGTGGTGGTAGGTTTCTGTTTCCTAATAGTAGCAGTTATGACTTGCGCCATTGACGGTTGGTCTCTTGTTTGTCAGTTTTTCATAAGTTGTATTTCAACAGAGATCTTTCACATTCACAATTGATCCCGGATCCCCTTTATCTGCCGAGAGTAACCAGATTCGCTGAACAGCAGCACGAATATGCAGTAAATGTGCCTCTCCGTTGAATTCTTCAGTTCCAGAGGTCCTTTATTCCTCACACCATAGGGCTGTAGAACAGCCTCCCAGAGGAAGTCTTGCAATTGGAACTTCAGAAGTTCAAGCTAAAATGCAATGCATTGCTACCTTAATACTATTCTTCTTGCATTTTGATACATTTTTATCTATTTATCCGTTTATTAATTTCATTTTTTTTTTTTTAATAAACGGCATCTCTTCTTTCTGTATTTCCCTTTACTTCCTCTTACTTCTTCCTAACGAATATCATATTCTTTGGAAGCTTGAATTTCAAGTCAATGGCTCCTGTGGGCTTGTTGAATAGGTTTCATTGGAATAGGTTTCATCTACAGAATAATATATATATATATATATATATATATATATATATATATATATATATATATATATATATATATATATATATATATATATATATATATATATATATATATATATATATATATATATATATATATAAACAAGTAAAATGTCCACTGATTCTGAATTATTTATCATTGGATCTACTCTATATTGGACCATAGTACTAAGAGGAACCTATACTTTATGTTATAAAAAAAAAAAAAATTTCGTTCCAACTTACGTAAGAAGAGAAAAGCATTTATAGGTGAATATTTGATTTCTAGGTTTTACAAAATTACTTCATTTACCATTAGTTATCAATATGATTGCTACGAATAAGTTTTTCCTCTGCAATAAACCCGAGAACTTCAGATTTGATCAGCAAAGAAACATACAGAAAGTTTATATTGGCATCTGAGGAGAATTGCGTGCACCTGCGGGCTGTGTTTAGTCTCTATTCCTTATCATCCTTTTCTCTTTCAGGTGGAGTATCGTAAACATTATGATAAAAATGTGGTTACGTAGATTCGAGATTCGACGGGATTACGTCCTGTAATGTAAGGGAATGAGGACAGCTAAAGAACAGCGCTACTTATTTGAGCATGATAATTATTCCTATAGTATCTAGGGAGAGAGAGAGAGAGAGAGAGAGAGAGAGAGAGAGAGAGAGAGAGAGAGAGAGAGAGAGAGAGAGAGAGAATGGTGTAGTCGGTGGGGTATGAGGCTGAACTCCAGTAAAACGAAAACGCTATCGATTAGTAGATTTTGTACAGATTTTCCACCCCATCCTCCTTCCAGGTGGATGCGACTTTGCTGAATGAGTCCGAAGTTTTAACTATTCTAGATGTAACGTTTGACTCACATCTTACTTTTGAGAAATATCTAAAGAAAGTTTCAGCGAATGCCGCACGAAAGTTAGGCATTGTTTGTAAGGCCTCATGCATTTATAACAGTGATAAAATCAATGCAACCTGTTTTAAGTCATTTGTACTTCCTTTACTGGAATGCTGTTCTACGGTGTGGATGCCTGCTTCTGCCAGTTTTATCTCTTTTAGATAGAGTGGTTCGTGGTGGTAGATATCTGTTTCCTAATATTAGCAGTCTGTCAGTTTTTCATAAGTTGTATTATAACAGAGTTGTTTCACATTCACAAATTGATCCCTGTTCCCATTATTTGCCGAGAGCAACCAGATTCGCTGAACAGCAGCATTAATATGCAGTAAATGTGCCTCGCTGTTTTTCTAATAACTGACATCCTCTTTCTGTCTTTCTCTTTACCTTCTGTTACTTCTTCGAATGAACACCATATTCTTTGGAAGCTTGAATTCCAAGTCTATGGCCTCTGTAGGCTTGTTCTATGTGAATAGCGGTCATCCTCTGAATAATAATAATATTACCAAATAAATGCAGTCTAACAATCGCTTCCTAACAAATTCGTTTCTCTTAATGCGAAGCGGAATGTCATTCGGAAAATGCGTACGCCATTTCGAGGGAGAAATGTTTCACAGCCGCGTATACCCATAATTAGTTGCGACATAGTCTCTATACATTTGCCGAAAATGTATTTTCCTGGAATTTAATTGCCTGTAAACAAGTTGAGGGTCAACAGGAAAGGGGACATTTTCAAAAGGCTGAAGTTTATTTTATTGTCCTGGTCAGTGTCGAATTATTCTTTTGTGTTCAGCCGATTTCGAATATGTAATTGAACCTCAAATCAAAATATACGAATACTCCTCAAATTATAAGTTAAATGCCGTCTGAAATTTGGAGTGGTTCATTATGTGGTTCATTCATTATTTGTGGAAACAGCAATGAAAAGCAGAACGAGTAGCTTAATTCAAATTCCACAGATCAATATCGCAGGTCCGCTCTCAAGTTCTATGTGTCCTCCGATTTTATCCAGCTAAATGAGGAACCCAAGCATATTTCTAGTAATATATTAAACATCGTATTCACCGAAGTTCCAGCTATAGCCAAGTACAAGGTCTGCCATTGAGATAGATATATCTGTCAATTAGTATATTCCCAATGCCACCACTGGAAAAACTGTCTGGCTGAAATATAGAACCATTTGAGGTCACAGCATTGAAGCTTGTCAGGTACTTAATATTGCAGAAGAGATATCAGATACAGATCCCAAGAAGTTAAATGAAAAGCTAATGGGTATTTTAGTAAGGCATGTCACTAGAAACGTTATCAAATTCAGGACAAATGGCCATAGCAAACAGCCCAGATTCAATACACAGAAGAAATCGTTAAAATGAAAATTACATTAGACCATTTTTGTTGAGTCTCGCTGTGCTGTGAATTGAATTACTATTTAGCTGAGAGAAATTACAATAGTTCCTTAAAGAGGAAACGTGAACGAATTACTCAGCCTGATCTGTCGTGTGCCAAATTGGCATCATCTATCTTTGGGCCAGGCTCGTCTTCCATTCCACCACTACTAACAGATGATTGGTTATTGGCCGTATGGAAAAGGCCGAACTACTTCACAGAGCTTTTGAAGCTAAGCAGTCAGCTGAAGATGTCCCTCTCCCTGATACTTGTCATCTTGAACTTATTCTTAGAAAGTCTGCATTTTCCTCTAGGGATATTGAGAATATTCTTGATAATCTTGATAGATGGATCGGAGAAGATCCTGATGGTTTCATACTTTTGTTTTTCTTAAAAAACGTTTTAGTGTGTTGTCTGTCAGGATTAGTAGACTATAAATATTTAGGTCGACGTAGTATCTTTGTGAATGGGTGCAAGCCTAGTAATATAGTGCCTGTTACAAAGAGTGGCATATCTGCAGATTGCAGTAATACAGGCCAATTTCTATCCTCCCTGCGCTCTCCAAAGTAGCAGAAAAACTTATTTTTTAGCCACTATATAAGTATTTGAAATCTATAGGACGGTTAGCTCACAGTCAATATGCATATAGGAAGCAGTCCGGTACCTGATATGCTATTTTAGATTCTACATGTCAGTTGCAAGAGAACCTTGATAAGAGTTTTGAGTGCAGATTAATTCAGATAGATTTCAGTCGTTTCAATTCAGTAAATCACAAGGCACTTACTTATAAACTTCAGAATATTTGATTGGATGGATATGTTTTAAGATTACTTGATGGGATCTGTAGTGAATGAAGGCCTATTACGTTTGGAGTTCCACAGAGTAGATTTCTCTGTCCTCTGTTACTTCATTTGTGTACAAGTGATATGATTGTTGGCTTGGAAAACAAGATTGTTCAGTATGCCGATGATGCAACACTTGTAAGTGCAGTAAAGTCTCCATATATGAGAAATGAAGCTGCTCACCCTCCCACATAGTCTCAATCGTGACATAGAGTGGGTTAGTGAATGGTGTAGTCGGTGGGGTATGAGACTGAACTCCAATAAAACGAAAATACTAATGATTAGTACATCTTGTGCTAATTTCTACCTTAACCTTCCCTTCGGGTGGATGAGACTTTGCTGAATGAGTCTGAAGCTGTACCTATTCTTTGCGGTACTTTTGGCTCACATGTCACTTTTGAGAAACATCTAACGAAACTGTCAGCAAATGCAGCACGAAAGTTAGGTATTGTTTGTAAGGCCTCAGATATTTATAACAATAATAAAACCCATGCAACCTGTTTTAGGTCATTTGTCCTTCCTTTGCTAGAATACTGTTCTCTGGTGTAGATATCTGCTTCCGCCAGAGTTTTATCTCTTTTAGATAGAGTGGTTCGGGGTGGTAGGTTTCTGTTTCCTAACATTAGCAGTCATGACTTGGACTATCGACTCACTGTCGAACTTCTCAGATCAAGGGAGCCTTTAATCCTCACACCGTTGGAATGTGAAACAGCCTCCCTGAAGATTTTGTGCAATCTGAACTTAAAATGTTCAAGCAAAGATGCAGCACAGTACTACCCTAAAGCAATTCTCCTTATATTTTAATAATTTGCTTACATTTTTGTCTTCCATTTTTTTTCTAATTACTGATCTATTACTGTGTTTCCTTGTACCTTCTGTTACTTCCTTCAATAAACACTATATTCTTTAGAATATTGAATTTCAAGTCAATGGCCCCTGTTGGCTTGTTCCATTTGACTACGGTTCATTTCCAGAATAATAATAATAATAATAAATAATAATAATAATAATAATAATAATAATAATAATAATAATAATAATAATAATAATAATAATAGTACTTAAAGTTGAGTACTAAGCTATAAGCTCTGAGAGCTAATTTTTCATGTCTTTTAGATAACTCTCCAGTCACTCTTTAAATTGGTATTGTTATATAATCTGTTATAAATTTTGCATCTTATCTCGTCAGAATCCCATAACTATTGAAATCTTTAATCCAAACATAAGCGATTAATGTGGTGTATTTACTGTCCTCCTAACAAGGTTTACTTTTTAGATTTTCCTGCACTTTAAAAAATAATATATATTTCTGAGATTTACGTGGGATCCACCAGTAGGCTTCTTAAGGTGCGCATTGATTCACATCGGGGAGTTAGTTTTCGTACAGGGAGCAGCATCGCGAAACCAGAGCTCTCCAATATCAGAAACCTTTCAAAAGAATGTAAAACCTACACAGAGAACATAGATTTAAGTATCATTGGTCATACTGCCAACCCACAAGATTTACCCATCCTAGAGTCATTACTTATAAAACAACTCGTACCATTGTTACATACACATACGTCTTCAAGTCGAATTGTTTTTATCTTAATTTCTTACTGTGGTGGTTTCTTTTAATTAGTTCCTTGCTGTCTCACCACTAGGTCGGTGGTGTTTTTTTTTTGTATTTTATTCTTTCTCTAAGTTATATTTTAAATAATTTTTAAGATTGTACTTATAAGTGTTTTTATCTTTTTTCATGTCCAACCATGAACATGTAATCCTGTTAATAATTACAAAACATTGACAATAAACAAAGACAGCCTAGTGTGTGTGGTTTCCATCCATCATTTCATTATCAATATATATATATATATATATATATATATATATATATATATATATATATATATATATATATATATATATATGTGTGTGTGTGTGTGTGTGTGTGTGTGTGTTGTCTGGTGTATATATACATACATATATGTATGTATATGTGTGTGCGTATAAAAATGAGTGTTATTTCCAGTATGTTATTACCGAGAAGCAAGGTCTCCCTTTTAAATAGCTTTTCTCTAAGGATGTGTAACCTTGAAGGAGAATGTTTACTTGGAATTTTTTCTGAATCAATTTTGTTAAACTGAATAACAACGTTTGATGGTTTCCCTAAGACACTAAAGGTTTTTAAAAACACAATAAGCATTTTTTATAAGATGATTAAGATTTCTTTGTAAGACAGTCAAGATTTATTTTACTTGAAACCTCTTGCCTTAGTTAGAATTATTAATGAAGAATAAGTTCTTAATTTTCTAAATTTTGATTGCTAAATTTCTATTGGAATAGTCTTCAAAAAGTCACTACTGAAGTATTTCAATATTAATTAATTTCAAAGTTTAATTAGCTTCATATTTCCCCATACCCTTTTCAGAAGTTCAGAAAAATGTTTATTCTGAAATCACCAACAATGAGTTTTCTGTCTTGCTAGAAGTAAAGATTAAAATTCAAAAGTCAGGTTTTAATTAACAGAACACGAAATAGAAAAAAATCTGAATAAAGCTCGTGGCCATCCATTCAGTTTGTATTTGCTTATCAGCCACGGAAATTTTGCCCTGAGAGAATAAGCAAAGGTAAAAGTTAAATATAATTAAACACCAAACTCCCGAGATTTTAGAAAACCTTTTACAGTAATGCTAATAAGTTTACTTGGAGTTCATGAAGTGGTAAGATATTTTTAATAAGTCAAAAAAGTATGTAATAAGGAATTATTAAATAAAACAATAATAGATATATGAACCTTATATGGTAAAGAAAAACAATATTATTTTAAATTATCACATTCAGAGAAGTGGTAACAAAATATTGTGTGTGTATTGTTAATACACACAAACAGCCACACATATGTATAATATATGTATATATATATATATATATATATATATATATATATATATATATATATATATATATATATATATATATATATATATATATATATATATATATATATATATATATATATATATATATATATATATATATATATATATATATATATATATATATATATATATATATATATATATATATATATATATCATATATAGGAGAAAGGTGAAAAGAAGTAGACTTAGTTGAGCGCTTTCATGTATCTCCACACCTCATCAGGGTTCAGGTACAAGTGACAAGGAAATAAATACAGTCACAAGAAGACTTCGTGGCAAGACAAACAACGCTAAAAAGACAAACTACGCTAACAATTACCGAACAGTGGTAATACTTAATAGCCTGCTTCTTTTAGAAATCCATTCGTTAAGATTTCATCAACTTTATACAAACCTAGGCTGATATTTAATCAATTGTCACAGTCTTTCTTAATTATACAGGATTCTATTAAATTTCTTTTCACTAGATCTTTGCAAAACATAATTTTCTTTGATTATGTCCAGTTAATACCATGATTACTATTATTCATGTGTACAAATAATGCATTTGACATATTACCAGTCCTTACACTATATTTGTGTTGTTTTAATCGAACAACTAGAGTCTTCCCACTTTGTCCTACATAAGTTTTATTACATTATTTACACGGAATCTTATAAGTACATCCTGTTCCATTTACCGGTGAATTTCTGATTAGTAAGTTTCTAATAGTTCCTAGCGTTTTAAACACAACATTAATACCCAGTGGCTTGACTTGTCTTGGGAAGTTATTAAAACAAGTAAAAAAAAAGGAACACTAAAAGGTTTTTGTTTTTTTAACTTTTCAGTTTTCATCAATCCGTAAAACGTTTTTCTAGCTTTTCAAAAGGTATTTTCAATAAAACTGTTTGGATACCTCAAATTGCCAGCAATTTCACATATCTTATCAAGTTCTTGATCTAAAAATTCCGGCCTGCTGACCCGCAGTGCCCTTAAGAACATAGAAGAAAAAGCAGCAGTCTTGGTTTCAAATGGATAATTAGAGTAAAAGTGAACATAAGAACAGATATTTGTGGGCTTCCATAGACGGAAAATTTGAACTTTCTGTCTGGTCTATGCAATAAAATTGTGTATCAAAGGTTGCAAGTTTACTTCCAATGGTAATTATTATGAGCAGAAATTCGGTATGGCCACGGGAAACCCTCTTTTTCCTATACTTAGTAATCTATATATGGAGTTTTTCGAGAGAAAATGTTTACCGAACTTACTGCCAAGAGGTTTGATATGAGTACGATATATGGATGACATTTTGTTCATGTCCACTAAAAAGGAACGTAAACAGTCTTCTGAGTAGATTAAATGTACTAGTACCTTCCATAAAGTTCATCCTTGAGATTGAAGAAGACGAAAAATTGCCATTTTTAGACACGTCAGTACATAGATCTGATAGAAAGTTCAAACTTTCCGTCTATAGGAAGCCCACAAATATCTGTTCTTATGTTCATTTTTATTCTAATCATCCATTTCAAACTAAGACTGCTGTTTTTTTCTGCTATGTTCTTAAGGGCACTGCGGGTCAGTAGGCCGGAATTTTTAGATCAAGAACTTGATAAGATATGTGAAATTGCTGCCAATTTGAGGTATCCAAAAAAATTTTATTGAAAACACCGTTTGTAAAGCTAGAAAAACGTTTTACGGATTGATGAAAACTGAAAAGTTCGAAAACAAAAATCTTTTAGTGCTTCCTTTTTATACTTGTTTTAATAACATCCCAAGATAAGTCAAGCCAATGGGTATCATTGTTGTGTTTAAAACGCTAGGAACTACTATTAGAAACTTGCTAACTAGAAATTCACCGGAAATGGAACAGGATGTATTTATAAGATTCCGTGTAAACAATGTAATAAAACTTATGTAGGACAAAGTGGGGAAGACGCTGGATGTTTGAATGAAACAACGCAAATATAGTGTAAGAACTGGTAATATGTCAAATGCATTGTTTGTACACATGAATAATAGTAATCATTGTATTAATTGGACGGAATCAAAGAAAATTATGTTTTGCAAAGATCTAGTGAAAAGAAATTTAATAGAATCCTGTATGATTAAAAACGACTGTGACAATTGATTAAATATCAGCCTAGGTCTGTATAAAGTTGATGAAATTTTAACGAATGGTATTCTAAAACAAGTAGGCTATTAAGCATTACCACTGTTCGGCAATTGTTAGCGTAGTTTATCTTTTAGCGTTGTTTGTCTTGCCACGAAGTCTTCTTGTGACTCTATATTTGTTCCCTTGGCACTTGTACCTGAACCCTGATGAGGTGTGGAAATACATGAAAGCGTTCGGTTCAAGTCATTTCTTTTCACCTTTTTCCTGGCTGATGCATATAATATGATCATCACGCATCTCCAGTTATTTGTTGCAATATATATATATATATATATATATATATATATATATATATATATATATATATATATATATATATATATATATATATACACACACACACACACACACACACACACACACACACACACATATATATATATATATATATATATATATATATATATATACATATATATATATATATATATATATATATATATATATCAGAACAATAAGCTAGGAGAATGAATAAGCTGAAGAAGCTGATGACGTTTCGAGTACACAGCTCATTTTCAATGCTCAAAAAAAACCATGAAATATAGAATTGTAAAAAAGCAACTCCTTAATATTTAACAGATATAGTGTACAAAACAGATCGGTACCTTTCAAGTAGGGAACCAAGTGTATGCTCAATATCCCCTTTACTCTTTTTGGCATGCTCTCGTACATAAGAGAATTCAAGAATTAGTCAGCCTAACACCTGTTCTATGACTAGCTCTCCAATGATTATTCTCACTTTTAGTCGGTTGCGAAAAGCCCTCATATATTACCCGCCCTGCACTTGCGGCAAGTATACAAATGCACATCAGAAGTCATCAGGGAGCTGAGCTTATCTCTGTCTGTAAAAAAGAACCAGTGGTTAATGTGTTCTTGGGTATGGCTATACTGCTAACTGTCTTGCAGTTGAGTATAAAAAAGAATCGTCATGAAAAAAGGAATGCTAAAATAAAAGCTAGTTTGGGTACATTAGGAACATCAACAGAAGGAGCAAATTTACCGTTAAGAAATTAATGTAGTAGACAAAACAACTCTCTGAAAATTGCTATAGTCTGTTTCAGTTCATCTGTCCACTTACCAACCTACATTAGGTTTCAGGTAGTTGTGGCAATACATATAACTAGCCCTCGGTTGGCTGAAATCAATGTTTCCGATCTCTTAGGGTTTACTGTGATAAACATGCAAACTGTTTCTTCAGAACCACATCTACCTTGGAAAAAATAACGAATGGGAATTATACTGAATGTCATTGGTACGAACCACTTGTCCATTATAATTCCCCTTTGGTATTATTTCCTATGCAGAAGCGAATTGGATGTGATACGACATTGCAGCTTGATATTTGTGTATATAAAATTTGCTTTGATGTGATAAAGATTTATATATATATATATATATATATATATATATATATATATATATATATATATATATATATATATATATATATGTGTGTGTGTGTGTGTGTGTGTGTGTGTGTGTGTGTGTGTGTGTAATTGTTTCTCACTTACACCGTGACATTTCCTATTCACAAACCTTATGCTATAAACGTCGCTTAATATGAAATTCGCTGCACCTCGGAATAAACACGGAAGGGGAACTTAAAAGTGGATTTCTGTGTGGGTGTGAATGTAAAATTGTCATCCCTTTCCTACTTGTGTCTCTGTATTACAGGCAGTAGAAGGCATAGCTGACTTGATCGCCGCTCGGCTATTAGGAAGATCGCGACGAATTGCATGATTGCCATTTCAAGGCAATAACCACTTGAGAAAAAAACTCGTTTCTGCTAACAAGTTATTTTCATGTAAAGTAATTTTATGTAAAGTAATGTCTACCTCTTATATGAATAAATAACTTTTATGCCAAATTTATAAGGAAATTAAGTAGGCTTACGAAAGAGCTCCATATATGATTTGGACATATTACTGTATCGACATGAGTGGAGTTAGTATCCACGAGTTTTCTTCTCCATGTGGCTATGATATTTGAGCTGATGATGAAGGTGATACTCATTTTCAGTATTATCGTGGCCTTTGCAAGCTGAAACTTTTATTTTAATAACTTATCAAATAAAAAGAAAATCCTTTGTTGCAAGCGCCTCTTGTCTGCGAGGAAGTAAGTTTGATGATGTTTGCTCTGAACACCTGCGGCAGGGAGACACTTCATTTAGAGGAAGTTAGGTCATTTTGATCTATGCTCAGAAGGCGGAGCCGGGAAGAGAGTTGCAGGTGTTAAAATTTTAATGCCAGTCTCGTTTCGTCTTTAGATTTTGTCTCCTTGTTAGCTTTCATCATTTAATTGCTTTGGATACTTTTTTTTTTTTTTTGCTTGTTTGTTTCAGCATTCAAGAGGGTACAGATAAATATATTCTGTACAGTATTATTATTAGTAGGCGGCAAATGTAGAAATAATCGTAGCGATAAGCTTTGTGTCGTATCATATCACCGAAGGAATTTCATGTGAGACACCTAACCCTATTGATAAGAGCTTCATAAAATTAAGTAATATATTAGAATAAATTATGAAGTATAATGTTCTCCTTAAAAGTATTCATATAAATTCTATCCATAGTTGCATAGCTTACAGAATAA
This sequence comes from Macrobrachium rosenbergii, assembly GCF_040412425.1. Classification (NCBI taxonomy): domain Eukaryota; kingdom Metazoa; phylum Arthropoda; class Malacostraca; order Decapoda; family Palaemonidae; genus Macrobrachium; species Macrobrachium rosenbergii. Next base: position 1,251,530 of record NC_089785.1, read on the forward strand.
ATTACCGAAGCTATTCAATCAACCATATCAATGCTTAGTAAAAAAATGGCAAATTGATTAAAGCGCAAGAATTAATTCGAAATTTACACCTCAGTGAACACTACATCACATCGAGAGAACATTGATTCTTTGTTGTATTATAAAAAAAAAAAACATATAAAAATATAAATAAAGAATTTAAACTACCGAACTTGCAATATAAACGCAGCACAATCCTGCAATAGAAACATAAATGAAGTAAAATCTATTATAACAAACTAGAATGAGATTCTAAAACACATTTCTGATATAATATTTCAAACATTTGATATCAATAAATGAAGGGAACCCCTGGGCCACATGAAAAAGGCCTAAGAAATGTACAAGGCTACTTAAAATTAATAAAAACGCTAATTTCAAAAACTTAAAATAACTAACGAAAAAGGTATGGTCAAAATATTCATATAATCAGCAAAAATAAGGTAAAGGATAACCAGTTAAAAAATCCAAATGCATGAAATATGCATCTTATATAAATATCATGGCCCCCTAAATATCTGAGCAAATAGGTTTTATTTGGATCCCTCTAATAGTGCAGCAGATAATTGCATATTTCATAAGAATCGTTCAGATAGTGAAACAAGCATGAAATTTTGCACAAGTGCTCTTTAAAGTTCCCTCTATCAGAAAAGGGCGCTGGCCACGCAAAAAATTTAATATGGCGGCCAAATTCCAAGATGGCGGCCAGTATCGACAGATTTTGGCTAATTTTTCACTAGAATGGCATGTATTTGCTTCTAGCAATATGGTAAAGCTCTTCCATACTATTTCTTGTGAATATTATGTTTCTGTAGCTTCCCAGTACAGTTTACCTTTAAATATGGGGGCTATATGGCTGCCAAGAAAAGGTAGAAACAATAATTATAATGAGAAATAATGCCCGTTCAACAATTATCGTTTTAAGCATGGATCTTGGTTTCTGTGGTTTTAGATCCTAATGAGGCCATCTCTTTCGAATAACTCATCAATTTTGAAGGAAAATTAATAAATGTAAAAAGAGTGTATGTCTGCACACAACCAGGGCACACTGGTGACATCACTGCTGTGTAACTCAGCATGGGGTTCAGTGCCAGCTAATCCAGCTTTACTAATCCTGTAGTCTTAGACTAGTAGTTGTAGTATAGTTTAGTTTAGTGTCCCAAATGCTTTCTAACAGCCCCAGACCAGCTATAGTTAGATAGCCGCACCTGAATAGACAGGATGTGCCAGCGCGGGAGAGCCGAGCCAAGGGTATGGGGGCTGTACATGATGGTTCATGTACTTACCCGGATGGTGTACAGATCACACGGGACTTAAATGGCACTGGATGAATGATCGGGCTAGGTGTAGGGAGACCGAACCTAGTTGAATCCCATACAGGAATGTGTGCTTTGTTTAAGGTGGTAAAAGGATAACCCTCGGCCTTAATCAAAAGTGAAATCATGGCAGAATGTGATGCCAATCCAATATTGAGCAGTAGAAAAACAAACTGGAGTTTGTGTTGTCTTTGTCAGAAGGACAAAGAGGTGAGCACTTGACATCACCTCCAAGTCATCATGTCCTAGACCATGATGGGTACACAATGCTGGCAAGGAACATTCCATGTTCAGTGAAATTAATGAAATGCCACTGATAATGGATCCAGCAAGGCTGGATGAAGGTGATGGCATAGAGGCCACTCTCAGGAAAAATGCAGCAAAATACCATGTGAACTGTCGCTTGTTGTTTAACAACACTAAACTGGACCGTGCAAGAAAGCGACAATCCAATGACCAGACCAGCAACACTGAGACTAGTCGTGCAAAACTGCGCCGAACCAGTCATGACAATGAAGTTTGCATTTTCTGTGAGAAAGTGGCACCTGCATCTGATCTCAGACAGGCTAGTACTAAGGGCCTTGACTTGAAATTGCGTGAATGTGCAGAGATACTTAGTGATGGCAAGCTCCTTGCTAAGTTGACTGGTGGGGATGTCATTGCACAGGAGTTTAAGTATCACCATGCCTGTCTTTGTGCCCTCTACAACAGAAAAAGGTCCTACCTGAGGAGCCTTGAGAAAGACCAAGGTAGCACTGAGTCAGAATCAGATGTGTATCCACTAGTTCTGTCAGAACTGATGACATACATTGTTGAAAACAACCTTTGTTCAGATGATCCAGTCACATTTCGGCTGGCAGATATTTGCCACCTCTACCAACAACGTCTGGAACAATTAGGTGTAGAGTCACCAAGTGTAAATTCCACGAGACTCAAAGACAAACTTCTGGCAGAAATTCCAGAACTTGAGGCTCATAAATCTGGCAGAGATGTATTACTTGCATTTCAAAAGGATGTGGGAAAAGCACTTGCTCAATCATCTGATCTTTCAGAGGCAGTTATCATTGCTAAAGCAGCAAATATTCTCAGAAAGTCTATACTTGATCATCAGTCACGGTTTGATGGCACATTTTCTGAGGCTTGTGTATGAAATTCTGTGCCTCCTCTCCTGCTCCAGTTTGTAGGGATGGTTGAGCATGGGGCTGACATCAAGTCACAGTTACGATTTGGAGCATCAAAGTCAGACCAGGCCATTGCACAGCTCATGCAGTTCAACTGCTACTCCCGATACAAAGAGGAGCAACAACTCATAGACACTCCAAAGACAGAGAAACACCATTCCCAGTCTACATGGGACTCTCAGTCTATGCCAAAACCAGGAAGAGAAACCTGGTTGAAATGCTACATCAGTATGGCCTCAGTATCTCTTATGACAGAGTACTGGAGGTCTCTGCACAGTTAGGAGATGCCACAGTTAGCAAATATGTGGAGGAGGGTGTGGTCTGTCCCCCAGTACTGCGAAAAAGGGTTGTTCACCACTGCAGTGATGGACAACATCGACCACAACCCATCTGCAACTACTGCCACTACCTCCTTCCATGGAACTAGCATCTCCATATTTCAGCACCCCACCAAGGAGAACACTGGACAGGAAAGACAGCAACTAAAGTTTGCACCTGAGAAAGTGAGGTCGGTGCCTGAATTGCCGGACACATTCACAAACATCTCACCAGCTTCCTTTCAAACAAAGAACCCTGTGCCACCAAACACTGCAATACCAAAGCCACCCACAGATATCTTGGGGCCACAGCTTGCACTGGAGTATCAGTGGCTAGACAAGGTCATAGTCACCCAGGAAATAGATGATGCAGTGAATCTGACGTGGTCAGCTCATCACGCTTCAATGAAGAGAAGCCCAGAATTTGAAGTAACCATAACTTCATTGCTTCCTCTCCTGCGTGATCAGGCTCATTCTGTTGCTACGATCAAACACGTGATGCAGAAAGTGCAGGATGTCACTGATTTTCTGAACCCTGGCCAGATACCCATAATCACAGCTGATCAGCCAATCTATGCCGTAGCAAAGCAGGTGCAGTGGCAGTGGCCTGATCAGTATGGCGAAGACAAGTATCTGGTAATGTTTGGTGGTCTGCACATTGAGATGGCAGCAATGACATCTCTTGGTACTCTTCTTCATGGCAGTGGTTGGACAGGAGCTCTGGTGGAGGCAGGAGTTGCTTCATCTGGAACTGCAGAATCCCTTCCTGTCAGCTGCAAGTGTAACCAGGACACGGCAGATGCACCAGGTTACAGCCTCTAGTTTGTACAAACTCCTGAGGACAGCATACACTGACTACTGTGCTGAGAAAGCAAACAACAATGAGCAGGCATTAGAGTTTGAGGAGTGGTGTGACCTTCGAAGACAGCAGAGTCCACAGTTCCACTTCTGGCACATGGTGTTGTCTATGGAACTTGTGATATTCCTACTGATCAGGTCCTTCCGTGAGGCCAATTTTGTCCTCTACTGCCAGGCATTGCATGAGCTGATACCCTACTTCTTTTCCAACAATAATACAAACTATGCTCGTTGGCTGCCTATTCACCTCAGGGACATGCTTACCTAGAGAGTTCACACCCAGAGTTGCACAAGGAGTTCAAGGCTGGCAACTTTGTTGTGCACAAGACCAGTCGCCAGTTCTCAGCAATGGCTCTTGACCAAGCTCATGAGCAGACCAATGCCTTTATAAAGGCTGATGGCGGAGCCATTGGGCTGACTGAAGATCCGTCAGCACTCAGAAGATGGATGGTGGCTGGCCCAGAGATCATCCGCTTGGTGTCTGCATACGAAACAGAGGTTCAAAGTAAGGAGTCTAATGAGCAGACAACACACCATGAACAAACACCTCATGCGCAGAAGACATTCTTGGAGAGAGTCAGCAAGCTGTCATTGGCTTTGCAACACTTGGGAAGTCCTTTTCAGGAAGAGAGCCAGGATCTGTATTCCATTGACAACAAAGACATTGCCCACCCCAGCTCAGCAGAACTTCTACAGACACACCTTGACAGAGGCCGCACTAAATTTCAGAAGTTTTCAGACTCTTTGGCAAACAATGCAGTCTCCTTCTATGAGCCGATAAAGAAGAACAGAACTGACTTCTTCAGGCAAGAAGCTGCTCCTGTAGAACAGTCAAAGCAGAAACTTCTGAAGGAGGATTGCCAGCTTTTCTCAAAGCTATTTATATCCTGTCAGAGCCGTGAATGTGATCTGCAGGAATTCTTCCAGCACGAGAATCAAACATTCCCAGCTTCCCTTAGTGAGGGTGGTAGGCTGTACACATGTCAGAAGTCTCAGCTGACCTCGGTCCTGGAGAGTCATGTTACACTAGAAGACAAAGAACCAAAGACTGATGTCCTCATTGTAGATGGATCAGCTTTGGTCCATGCCTTGCCACCAAAGAAAGGAAAGACCTTTGAGGGCTATGCACTTTGCGACTTCTTGCCTGTGATACAATCCTATAGCAGCAAGTACACATCATCACATCTTGTATTTGATGTATACAATACATCCAGCCTCAAAGCTGAGACCAGGCTCCAACGTGGTCAAGGAGGAAGGCGCAAGGTGACAGACAAGAACACAATTCCATCCAACTGGCGCAATTTCCTAAGACACGATGCCAACAAGACAGAGTTGTTCCAGTTCTGGCAGACAAAGTTGCCCAGATGTCTGCCACAAATGTTGTCATTGCCACGAAAGGGTCTGCTGTCCTCAGCACTCATGAGGCTAGTCTTCAGGGACTGGAAAAGTGCTCTCATGAGGAAGCTGACACCTGCATCTTTCTCCATGCCAAATATGCCACAGAACATGGAGCCAAGACCATCACGGTTAAAGCAAATGACACAGATGTTCTTGTCGTTGCAGTCAGTGCTTTCTCCACTCTCCACAATCTAGGGCTAGAGAAGCTATGGGTGGCATTTGGCCAAGGCCAGAGCCTGCGCTGGATTGCTGTGCATGACCTGTGCAACTCTCTGGGCCAGGAGAAGGTGAATGGCATGCTCTTCTTCCATGCGTTCACAGGCTGTGATACAGTGTCAGCCTTCGGAGCAAGGGCAAGAAGACCGCCTGGCAGACATGGAACATCTTTCCAGAGGCCTCCACTGTGTTCTCCAAACTGAGTCACTACCCTCTCAGAGTGGAAGAGAGTGACCTGAAGGTCCTGAGAGGTTTGTCATACTTATGTATGAAAGATCCAGCACTGCTGGCACTGTGGATGAGGCTAGACTTGATATGTTTGCCAGAAAACAAAGGGCATATGAGGCCATTCCACCAACCAGGGAGCTCTCCTCCAACACACCAAGCGTGCTGCGTACCAGGCTGGTTGTGTGTGGGGCAGGCCACCAGTGTCAGCCACAGCCAGAGAACCCTGCTGAGTGGGGATGGCAAAGTCTGGTGAAGCATGGCAAGTCCTCTGGACAACCAACTCGCCCTTAGCCAAGAGTTGCCAACAGCTTACCAAATGTGGATGCAAAGCAGGCTGTCAGGAAAGGTGCAAGTGCTACAAGCTGGGTCTTCCCTGCACAGCTCTGTGCACTTGCAAATGTGAAGTCTAGATAAATATTGCCCTCTCTTCAGTAGATAATCTAGCTTGAGCATCCAACGTGTCATGCTATGCCTACCTTCTTATCCTCGAATTTTTCAAAGGTGTAGGTTGAGAGACCTATACATAGATTGGTTGCGTTTAGTCCGTATTTCTCTTCTTTTCTTTTTATGGTTACAGTCTTAGACACAATGTTGTATGTGACCATACCATTACTATTTCAGTTGAAAATAGCATATTAGTTAAACTGTCTGATCACATGAATATACCATTAAATAAAAACAGTTGGTCTCTATGTCTGCTAGCGCTGTGGATAGAAAAAAAAAACTTTTATGGCAACCATTTTGTACGCCATCTTGGTTACAATTCATTTAGTAAGGGTTTTCAATAAAATGTGTGGTATGGAACATTTTTATAACCTAAAAGTCGAGGTTTTAAAAAAAAAAACTGGCATATTCCATCCAATAGATGCTCCCAAACCAGTGAATCTCAACATAGATGGCGGCCATTTTGAAAAATAGCCGCCATCTTGGATTTTCAGGTGGCCAGCGCCCTTTTCTAAGAGAGCGTAGTCTTAGGAATGTTTGTGCCAAATTTCATGCTTGTTTCACTATCTGAACGATTTTTACAGCAATCTGCTGCACTATAACATCATTTGGTTGATTAAAGACAATGGCTGAAACACAGAAAGCCAAGATGATTTCTCTTATGGGCACCTGCCAAAAAAGATTAATTTTGCTTTTTGTAAATCGATATGTTTGTCTCTTAAAATGCAAAAATGTGTTAATTTCATTTATTTGAAAATGATAAACGAAATGCAGTGTTTATAACGTCGGTGTTGAACTAACATGAACATTCAACAACTAATCTTCGTTTACTGTGAATAATGAGGGTTTTCCTAACCATTTCAGGTCATCAAGAAGTTTATTACGGAATTGATATTACATACACACTCGAGTATGCAGTAATTATATAGTTAAACCTGGACAAACAAACTATATGTTTATTCTCTAATAATTTTCTTTTTCATAGTACACAATCTTTGTTAAGAAATTCCATTTAATTCACGTAATGTTGTTTAACCTTTTCAAAAGCTTTACTTTTATGATTTTTTCTTCGTACGGGGCATAAAACATTGATCTTTGCGGAAAAAAAACAACATTGACTTCATCTTTTTGAGAGAAAAACATTATCCTCTGCAATTCCAGTCTAGGAACCTTTCTGCCACCACTTTCCAATAAACGGGACCTCACGTGCCTTCCCCTGACACTTCAACAAACCTTTCAATAACAGCAATAGGCTCTATCACGATGAGATTCAAAACATTTGGTGACATCGGAGATCTATTTCAGCTAAATTACCACGCGAAGCCAGGAATTCATTTGGATGAGATTAATCAAAATTATACTATGGCCTTTAGGATTTAGAATATTGCATATGTTGACCTGAACAAAATTTTAATGATCATCGACTTAAGATTGAATCTTCATTAAAAATTTACAAAGAATCAGAATTTTTGTTATGACTGAAATGCATACCACTACGATGCAATTGAGAAGATGTATTGGTATCCTTACGATGGAAGGATTCAATTGTATTATTTCAGTCTCCTTTTCTTCTTATGTTGTACATGGAAATCCTTGCACCATGAAGGGATTTTAAATTGGAATTTATCCTATCATGTTACCAGGTTTTAGTCTTTGTCTGTTGCGAAAAAAGAAGGGCTTAGTCTCATGATTCGTTTGAGTATCCGTCATCCTGCTGCATGGAAATCGCTGGCAATATTCATATGAAAAAAAGTAGTGAATCCTTAACAAAGATTCGCAAATTCCGGGATTCTAGGATTTGTCTATTTATTTATTAATTTATGGACGTACATGTTTCTTATTTTTGTACAAGGGAGTGTTAGTCTTCCATATGTTTCTTGGGAATCTACCAGATGGAAAGATTGAACATAAAATTGATACCTCGGAACGATTAAAGGAGATTGTAATATCCTAGACAAGTCATGGAAGAGATTAGAATTGTATCCCATATCAGAAAAACTTGGAAGGCAAGAAAGGAAATATCCTTAAAAGGGGGTGTAAGGATTGTTTGACAAGTTGCATAAAAAAGGATTATGTTATTTTATGATTTATCTATAAGCTGTTTTCTCAGAATTGTATTGGTTATTCACGATTCAGCAGACATTTTTGAATGAGTGTATTGGTATTTTTATATAAATGTCATATTATATATATGATGTAATTATAACATATATATATATATATATATATAATTATAATTATATATATATTTTATACGATATAAGGATTCAATTACTATTGATAGTATAAGAGGATTCGAATATATTGATATATTATAGTCCAGTATCTGCGATTCGAATGCATATATATATATATGCACGCCATGATTATATATCAAAGGGGAATACAATGGAAGGATTCGTATGTATTGGTATATATACGATGATATATTGGTAATTATTGATTATATACATGGAATATCGAATTGTATTATATCCCTTACAATGGAAGGATTATATATGTATTGATATCCTTAAGATGAAAGGATTATATATTATATTGGTATATGTATTATGAAATCTTTGATAATTATACATATATAGAATATCATATATCATATATGTATATGATATCCTTAAGATGGAAAGATTCGTATTCATATTGGTATTTAATGATATAGGATTATATTATAAGATGTTATAATATATAAAACCATTTCTACAAATGTAATATGTATCTTTGTGTCATTTTTATGATTCAGCTTGTAGATTCATCAATTGTTGTTGATCATTGATTTTAAAATGTCTTTTTTCTTACAGATAAATTTGATCATGTATTCTTAAAATGTTTTGATATATTTTTCCATTTGTTTAATATGTTTTGCAGTACATATTCTGAGTTGACTCAATTTGTAACATGCTGTGTTGTAAAGGAGGAATTTTTGGAATCATTACATGGTCACTACATATTGTATTGACATAAGTGTTTGGATGAGTTGACAGCTATCACAAATTGCTTGTTATATGTTTATCATGTATGCCTATTCTGAGGTTAGCATCTTTGTCTGTGCTTATTCTTTTCCATGATATCTAAGTAATGGAAGGAATTCGAAAGTGAAGTTGACATGCTGATAGTCGGCCATTCGAATTGGTCCAAAATCGTTTCTCTTTATTTGCTCAGGTGTTTTTAGTGAGTGGATAATGTCAATCATTGATAACAGCTCTGGTATATTTCCTTCTGAGCCTTAGAATTATCTGTATGTATACAGTACATGTATAAACTGTTGAATAAAAATATAATGTATGTATACTTATGTATTCTTTGAGTATTCTAGGAGGGCTTGGAGATAAAATAGGAATGCTGAATGAAAACTTAGTTTTTTAGGAACAGGGGTTGTTTCCTGTCTCCCTCTCTCTCAAATTACCATTCATGTTAATGGTTGTTGAGAGTGACAATGGCTGGTCTAACTGTTGACATAAAAGTTTTGTTAACTCACCCAAATCAGTGTATTCATTTTACATATCAAGTGATATCAAACGTTTAATTGTGCTAGCATTGTTAAAATGTATTTTCTATTTTCTGTTAAGCCAAAGATGTTCTTACTTGATATATTTTGTGCTGTTATTGCAATAGAGAATTATTATTTTGTTTAAGGGTGGATAATATCTCTGAGTTCTAATGTGTCTTGCTGCTAATTATTTATCATTTTGTATGTCATTGTGACTTCAGTGTTGTCTTTCAAAAGTTTTACAAAGACGTGAGTTTAACCTTTTTTAAAACAAAAAAGGAAATCTTTTGAATGTTGATATAATCTTTAAACATATTTTTGTTTTGGTGAAATGGCTGTTGGTATATTTCCATTTTTGCCTATTTCATCCTTATATGTCTGTGTTATCACATTACTCTAATTTTATAATTAGTGTTTTCCAAAGTTTTGTGCTGGTGATTACTTAGCATTTTGTCAGCACATACTTATTACTGAGATTTCAGAGATTACTTATATGGATTCCAGTCAGTGATATTTTGGTGAAAACTTGTGTTGAGGTTAGTTAATCAGGTATATGTTTAAAACTTGAGTGAAAGTTAGTGGTTTGAATCTTAGGAACCAAATTGCTTTCTTAATAAATTACCAAGTTTTGTGAATTAAACTTGATTCAGAATTACTTTTAAATCTTACATATGTTGTCAGATAACAGTAAATCTTTTTTGAGATTTTGAACTCTAAATATCAACTTTTAGCTTAAAAATAAATTTGTCTGTTTAAATTTAAAATCTGCACAGCAATTTCATTTTGACCACCAGTAAGCCTTGATGACAGGTTTAATGAATTTTGTACAAGATAAGTGAATTCATCTGTGGCTATTTCTTCATGTTACAACTTATCTAGGTGAAATAGAACCAGTGTTTGTTCTCATACCCTTTTCCACTATATCTGTTTATAGCTTATTAGTTCAGTTACCTCAGCCATAACTTGATAAAGATAAAGATGATTAAAAAGTGAGAAAGTATATAACAGGGATCACTTTACCTTTAGATCTATTCAGTCTTAATATTTTTGTTAAATGAGGTTTCAGATTATCTGGTCAAAGTACCAATAATAACTTTTTAGTATGTTTTTGAGTTTGTTATAATAGGTAAATTAGCTAAGGTGTGACAATATATATATATATATATAGCAATATATAGATATAATATATCTTAGATATATATAATATAGATAGACTCTAATGCCATAGATATATATATATATATTTATCCCATCCATCCATATAATATATTATATCAATGGAGAAAGATGTTATCGTGTGAAGGTTGAGTGACCCCCATCAGCGGTGGGCAAGATTCGGTACAAGATTGCTGAAACAGTGCACTGTTTGATTCCTTCAGCTCTTTAGTCATGGAAGAAGAGTTCAATAATTGGAGATCAGGTGATCCATTTGCGCATGTTTGGACATATTCGTGAGTGTGTGTTACTTTGTCATCGAGATTATGCCAAAATCTTTTAAAAAGTGAGTTTGATGTTCATTAAGGTTACTGCAGGTGGAATGGACCGAACTGGGACTTGCAGCTATACAGTCATAACTTTAAGTGGTTCCAGGCTTTGAAAATCGGCAGATAAGGTATAGTCTCAAATCTCTTTTTTTATGGGAGAAAATTGCAAATGATTTTTACCATGACTTTCTAATCATTATGAACTTATGAACTGGTGTGGGAAATTTAATATGAATATTCATACCTCTATTATATTATTATTTTTGTTATGTTACGTTTGCCATATCTTGGTTATGCATTTTACACTTTCCATTATTGTGTTTTGTATTTCATATATTTTGGGATTTTTCTATCATATTTAACCCAGACACAGTCCTAGGGTTATCTTAACCTGAAAGATTTAAAATTAACTCTGTGGCTGAGTCAGTTATCATATCCTGAGGAAAGATTTCAACACACCAAATGTTTTGAATGGAATATGCAATTTTTATGGCGATAACGTGGAGTAATTTTTGACAAAGGCCTAATAACCCATAGTTAACCATAGGTTTCACCTCTGAGAGCTGAACACACGATCTCTCCCCCTGTGCATTGTCCATATTTTCTCCCGGATCATTTCTGGGAAAGGGAAACCAATCAGATAATTTGGCTGCTTGGTGTCTGTGCGCCTGTGTGCGTCTCGGATGATGTGATACTTTTGTCAGTGACAATGAGTCCTAAGAAAAAAATTAGTAGTAAAAGGGTCCCTAACAACCAAAGAAATCAGTGAAATTTGAAAGTTGTTGGAAGAATTCCACGATAGTGATAGCTGCACAAACGTATTTGAAAATAATGAAAACGTTCTCTAAATTGAGGATGGGCTCATTATGATATGGTGATGAGGAACTGAATGTCGTTACATATCGTAAAACCAAAGCAAGAAAATTATGATAGTAGTAGTGATGATTGTGATGCTTATCAAGCTGAAATATATTGATGATGAATAGATATATTCTATATATATATTATATATATATATATATATATATATATCCTCTTATATATATATATATATATATATTCATATGGGGAAGCGGCCGTGGTGTTCGAACACATGGGTCGGCTGCGGATGTGATGAAAGATGATGGGTGGACTGATGACAGAGCCATTTCGCAAAATCTTTGATTATGTTTTTAGTTTTTCAGCGTGAGGGTCAGCAATATTGCGGTCAGGTGATCTTGACCTGTTATGTATATTATGAACAGTGCGTTAATTTGATCTAGATTTTCGCCAAAATTGCCCTAAAATGATTTGATCATTCATTAACGTGAAAGAACTGCAGTTGTCTAGACGCTCCTGGAGACAGGCTTTCCTGGCTTTCGAAGATGAAAGAAATGGGTGGAAAAAATTTGTTTTTTTTTTAATGATAATTGTTCCTGGATTTAATATGCATATTAATGCCTCATACATGAACTTTTGAACTGGTGTGGGGGATTTAATATGAATATTCATATGCTTTTATACATATTTTGTTATGTTAAAATTTCATTGACAGATATTTTAGGATATCCATTATTGTTCTTGCATTTCATATACAATGGGATGTTTTAGATCATGTAATGATTCTGTGGAAAATCTGTGGACTGTCTTGGAAATGTGGTAGACTGTTTTTGACATGACTATTTTTATTGATTTAAAAAACTGTGATTTTGGATGAAAGTTCAGGCTATTAGCCATAGTAGAGACTATTTTAAGCAATACATGAACAAAAAGACATTAGAGTTTAGTTATAAAAATAATTCATTTATTATGCATTTTAATCTTTGCTTTGTTTTATTCATTTTTTGTTGGGTTATTTGAATAATAAACCTATTTTTGTAGAAACTATTGCGTTTCTTTAAATAGTCCATGCTAATTGATCCCTATTGAATGCAGGCCGGGTGAACTGTATGAGAGACTGATAAGGCGATACACCAGAGAGAGAGAGAGAGAGACTTAGAGAGAGACAACAACAGAGAGAGAGAGGGAGGAGGATAGTCAGGGACAATGAGAAAAGGATGCCCAAGTGTTATGAATAAGGGTAACAAACGACGGCTTTTTCCAAAAGAAGCTCGTTCATCTCCTTGGTATATGGAAGGACTTTCAAAAATGTCAATCTGTTCTTGTAACAAGATTAAATTCACAGTCAAATGATTTTAATGGGAGAGCAGGAGTTCCCATGTCTTTAATGATGGCGAAAGAGGAGATTGCAAATAGACTAATTGATAACGTTGAAAAAAGGCGACTTGTAGATAAGCGTCATGATATGCAAATTCTTAAGATACGTGGCATGCACTAGTGGGTCGTGATTAGTGGGTATACGGGAAATCTTTGTTTTCATCGTCGTTTCTATTCGAGTACTGGGAGTATAACCTGTGAAACAGATCTGGATGATGCTACAAACCAGTCAATTTTCTGGGTTAACAAAATACCAAATAAGTGTGAATACCAGCGATTTGAGTTAATTATGGCCAGTGATTAGTCAACAATAATCAGCCTGGCAGGTTTTTCGAGCAACCAGAAACTTCGTCTGGGTGACGACAATGGTTGCCAGAGTTGAGAGATAGGTGACCGTTTTCTGTTCAAAAGGGAACCCCTGAGCCGTAAGTTGCGAGAACCACGTTTTCTGTTCTTCTTTTAGAGGGGAACTTTTACCTTTCTCTAGTGTTCTTTTTGGTTTTCTTTTTTATGTTGTTACGCTCATGGGCGTGTGATCACTACAAAATGCCGGACGATGTAAAAAGCAAGCACATCCCAATCAATTGTGGTGCATAAAGTGACGAAGCGTAAAGAGCGAGAATTACAAATTTTAAAGGGTTAGTTGATGGGAAGCCAACCCAAAATATAGAAACTTTCATTGAGTCAGTGAACAATTATTGAATTCCAAGAAAATTTGAATGGCGCTGTAAGCTTTAACAGAGGCTAAATCATTTCTGGATTTAGATAAAGAGATATTGGGAAACGAGGTTCAGAGTTTCAAAAGGTGTAAAACTTGGAATGAACTGCAGAAATTTCAGATGAGCTACATTGGCGGAGTTCAATTTGAATTTCAGTTGGAATTTTGCGGAGTTTCTCAAAATAAAGAAGGGCAATGATTCACTAGTCACATACAGTTTAATTTATTTGATGCAGGTGAGTTAAAGAAATCTATAACAGGTCTCTCCATGGGTAACTGGAAATAATATTTTAGATACGTTTTTGAAAGATTGTTACACTTTCGATAACGTCGGTCCCAGTATGTAATTTTAGATAGTTTTGATAAGAGAATTGATCAGGATACATTGAATCATTTTTTGCATTTTACAGATTAACAAAAATCTAGCAAAATGCCCGACACTGGACAGTTGTTTTGTAGGGAGGTGCAAAGATGTCAGCACGGTTTCCAAACCACAGAATAATGATAGTCGACTCGCAGACAGGAAATGATGCAAGAGCGAAGACATGTCTTTCACGGGTAGAATCGAAGAAAATTCCAGTTTGATCAGTCACATTGATGACGTTGTTTTAATTTATGATAAAATAGGACATAGTAAATCAAATTGCAGAGTGAGATATTGTTCAGTTTGCAAATCTTTTCAGATCATGGATGGAGATTTCATATTACAAAGAATAGAGATTATTCATAAATACTAATAGTTTTTCTAGATATGACAGGAAAATTCCACATGATGCAAGTTCTAGATACACAAAGGAACAGCAGAATTTTATACAAGATAAGTTCGAAAACGGACACAGGATAATGATTAATCAGGTCTTATAAGTCACATGTAAAGAACCTTTATTGATTGTATTTGGATTGTCTAATGGCACTTTTGAAATTTTATTTTCATTGATTCTGTTAGCTCAGTTAACTTAGTAAATGCTGACCTTTTTCACTCGAGGTTTCAGAGTGCAAATTAGTCCCATCTTATTGAGACAGTGTATGATGTACAAGCGAGGTAAAACTGAATATTTTAGGTTTTAATTTCTTACGCTTTGTATCGGTGGAAAGACAATAGTAGAATCATTTTTGGTCATAGAGGATTATTTTAGGTGAAATGGTTTTGCTAGGACACCCTTCTTGTATGCAGACATAACATCAACATTCTTACGGGAGTTCAGGGGATTACAATAGGTGTTCAGGTTGTTTTGTTCCATATCTGTGGACTTACACAGGAAAAAACTTGTTTGAGAAACCTATGCAAGTCAGTCTGAGACATGTCAGTAACACAGTCTTTAGAGAGTAGATATTTTGCAAAGATTTTTCAAAGGACGTTTTGTTGAAGATATTGAATTGCAATCTGAGTTCCTACATTATTTAAAGTGTCTATTGAAAGAGAAAAGTTTTCCTTCTCAGAAGTGCGTTGTTGAGGGAACCGAGAAATTCAAAGACGTTGATGAGTACGGTGTCAGTGAATGAAATTTCAGTCGCAGGCGTTTGTTCAGTTAATTTCTTATCAAGACTCAGTGAAAAAATATCACAAGGGTACTTATGTAATTGATTTTGAAGAGTTTAATGCTTTGCATAAATTAGTGAGTTTTGTGGAGACGGGAATATGTTTCCTAACGAGGAGCAACAGAGAAGTCAGGTTCTGCATGAACATTTGGCTAAAGTTGATTATCCTGAGTATTCAGATAAAGTAGAGAAAGTGTTGAAAGAATATTTAGATATCATTGCTTTGAAGGAGATAAATTAGAGTTACAGATGTTTTAGAACATTCAATCCGCCTAGAAAAGTGTACCAACCCCTATATATTCCAGCATATCGAATTCCTTTTAAGATCAGAAGAAGTAAAAGTTAAAGTTCAGAAGTGGGAGTCGGAAGGCATTATTAGATAGTCCATTCTCCGTTTAATTTTCCTTTGCTTGCAGTTCTAAGAAAGACGGCAGTATCAGAGTTTGTGTAGATTTTCGTAAATTGAATGAAAAAACATGCCCAGATAGATATCCTGTAGCTTGTTTTTGATTTGTGTTGAGATCGGTGGCAAGAATATATATTCATCTATAGATCTTATGCAAGGGTGGGTTCCCTTTGTAGCGAGAGTTAGCCGTAAATATACAGCATTTAAGTGTAAAAGGGACATTGGGAGTTAATAGGATGTTTTGGATTACAAGGGTCAACACCTAACATTTACTAGACTGGTTAACACAGTACTTCATGGCTTGTTAGGAAAGTCTGTTTTGTTTCACATGGATGACATTCTCATATGCACAGATACTTGAAGAACATCTAAAGGTGTTAAAAGAAGTCCTCAAGATTTTCGGTTCTTCTTTTAAAGGTCAAATTGGCCAAATGTGAGTTTCTGAAGAGAAAAATTGTCTATTTTTTTAGGACATGTTATCTCTAAGGGGAGTGTAAGTGAATGATGAGAAATGTTAAAGCCATTGTGAATTTTCCAGTTCCCAAAACCAGGAAACAGATTCGTTTCGTTCCTAGGTATGTCGGGTTTCTTTTCGCTAATTTTTGTGCGGAATTTTTGGACAATAGCGTCTCCATTGACAGATTTGTTCAGAAGACGTTAAGTTTGTTTGGGGTGATAGTCAAGATTAGCTTTTGAGAAGCTTAAGCTGAAGCAGAACCCACCAGTTTTGAAGTTTTCAGATTTTGGTCAGGAGTTCAAAGTGACTGACGCGAGTCAAGAAGGTATACGTGCGTGTTTGACAGAAATTTGAGGGAAATTACACCCAATTGCTTTTATAGCAGAAAGTTCAAAACGATTCGTGGTAGTAACGAAAGGCTGATGTCAGTTGTGGACAAGGAGGCTTTCGCAGTCGTCTCTAGCCTTGTTCATTTTAAGATGTTGTTGATGGGAAATAAAGTTGAGATTTTTACAGATCATCAACCGTTGTTAGAGCTTTTAATAAGCCAAATTTGTCGCCCAAGAGAGCACGTTGGTTTTTGACATTGAGAGATTTTGATGCAAACCTCAAATACATTGAAGGTAAGCATAATGTGGTTGCAGATGCATTGAGCAGATATTTTCCGGTCGAGGATGAGGGAGTACAAACCGAATCCTGTGTGAGAGAAGAGAGTAAATATTTGGTGTCTAATGTCTCTGATACTAGTAGTTCTGAGAGATCGCATGTAGAGGACATACACGTTTCTACAGTGCATACTTCTGGGAGAAATAGTGAGTCGGCAGTCTCGGGAGAGATTGTTGTTTGTGATAGTGAGGGTAACGCTGTGTGTTATATTACGGGTGAAAATGTCACTTGGGACATAGGCTTGCTCGAACAAAAGCAAGATGAAGATAAATTGTTGTCAGATGCTAAGGCATTTCTTAGGAGAGTTCACCGAAGAAAGGGTATAAGTTGCCTTTTTCTGGTCTAGAGTTGGAGAATAATTTATTGGTGAGGAAAGTTAAGTATAACTTGCGAAGTACTCGAAGCATGGGTGAAATTACACAAATCATCGTGCCAGAGAGTCTAGTACCACAAGTTCTAGACATTGTACATTGTAAATTTGGTTCTCCTCATTTAGGTGTAGACAAGACGTATGAAAACGTCAGGTCAAAGTTCTTTTGGAAAAATATGTTTTCCGCAGTAGAAGCCTTTGTGAAGAAGTGCGCTATTTGCAATGCGAATAAGCCAGCGACGACAGTGTCGTGTCGTTTGGGTTCATATCCCATACCACATAGGCCGTTTCCAGAGAGTGCATATGGATATTCTGGGTAACTTCTCAGAGTCCGCTTATGGTTATAGACATTTATTAGTAGTTGTTGATGAGTTGACTCGCTTTGTCGAGATTTTCCCACTGAAATACAAATCAGCTGAGGAAGTTGCTATAGCGTTTTTTAAGGGGATAATTTGTCGATATGGTGTTCCTGAATGTCTGATCACAGACAATGGTAGGGAGTTTATTAATAAGACTTTAGACGGTCTTGCTAATTTGTTGGGAATAAAGAAAGTATCTATAATCCCGTATAGACCTGAAGCGAATGGGTTATGTGAGAGGGCGAATCGGAAAGTAATCGAAGCTTTGCGCATGACAGTGGGTGGTTCCGATACACATTGGGACAGATCTTTAGATGAAGTGCGATATAGTATCAATACTATGATGAATGACACAATTAAGATATCTCCAGCAGAAGCTTTGTATGGGTACAAGTTGAAAGGACCTTTTGATTTGTTACCAGAGCAAGTTCAGGGTGATGTTACGGTCACTTCATTGATAAATACAGCGAGAGAAAGATTTGCACGTATCAGTAAAGAACTTGAACTTAGTTCGTGCAATGGTAGAGAAAAGTAACGCGAAATCGAGGGGAGTAGCTTTTTTCGATGGGTGATAGAGTGTTTGTTAAAGTGAATGTTCGGAATGATCTGAATTATAAATTAAGTCCGAAGTTCCACGGACCTTTTGAGATTGTAGAGATCAAAAGAGGGAATAGATTTGTAGTTAAAGATGTAAATACCGGTGTGACGAAATTGACCCATATTTCGAAGTTAAAGAAAGTTGGGATGTAATGGAACATTTGTATATAGTCATGTAGTGGAACGTTTGTATATAGTTAGAGGGATAAATGGGTTGATGTTTGTATATACTGTATATATTTATTTTTATTTTTTTTTGTTGTTTCTTTTTTTTTGTCTCGTCATTTGTTTTTGATGATTTTAGGAGAATGGGAGAAGTAAAAGATTTGCACGTGTGTTTAGTTCTTGTAGGTGTTGGATGTGTTTGTCATTGAGCTATGTCAATTGCCAGTTTAGTCATTTTTGGCAGAGGTTGTAAAACGGACTAACAAGCTCAGGGAAACAGTTAAATCATTTGCAAGAAAGTAATGAGAATTTGGAAATTTTTTTGAAACAGTTTCTTCTTTGAATGAGTTGTCAGTTACAATTGAAGGTTTGAGTTAAGATCTTGATGTGACAATTGCGTTTTTTACGATCCAACATTGCTTCTTAATATTGAGAAAGAAGCTGATTCTGTTGGATAGATTTTGCAAACCCAAATAGAAAGCAATTATTTTACGAGATGGATACCTTTAGTGTATGGTGACATGTTACCTTTTTTTTACTGTTGGATAAATGTTCTAAGGAATTGTGCTTATTTAATAGTGAGTTGACTGTGATTATTCTGAGATACAGATTTGTATTTATGTTATAATGTTTTGAGTGTGAGACTGTTTGATCGGGGATTAGTAATATATGTTCCTTCAGTAACATGAAACCTTTTTGTTATTAGACCTTTTCTGAGTGCTTTTGGAGACTCAGTAGTGACATGGGATGGATTAGAGACCATGTTCATTTTGGGAGATCAATATCAGGGTTGGGAGTTGATTATAAGACAAGTTGTACTTTAGTTAGAGAGAAGTATGTGTGTGACAGTAGTATTTTCCAGTTGCGAGTTGTGTCTGTGGGTGGTTGTGAGTTATCATTAGTTCATGGACAGACCGACAGAATGTGACTTTAGACAGTTCCTCTTGAGATTACCACATTGAGTCCACCAGTACCCTTCCTGCCGTGTTTTGCAAGGAGTGTGCAGTTACAATGATGTGCCAGAACAACAAGTCGACATCATTCGTTCTTCAAGGATCCAAGCTGTTTGATGCTGCATGCCGTGTGATGTCTACGGAACTTTCTCGTTATCAGCCGTGCTGTATTCAACAGTTCTGAGAAGATAATTATGCGTCATAATGCAATAACGAGCATTTAGTAGTGGCGGTACCTACAACCAAGGTGCCAATGACAGTTCCACCGTTGGAAGACATTGACGATTCCGTGATGTTCCAGTATCAGAATATATTATGCCGACAATTTTAATTGTCTTAATAGCTATTTTACTGATAATTCTTGTTGTGGGGTAGTAAAGCTTATTCGTGTTTGTAAGATTACATGTAAAGGCTCTAAGAACACAACCCAAGTGACTTTGGAAGTGCATCATGAGAGCAGTCCTTAAAGCTGTAGTGCAGTAGACATTTGCTAATTGAGCATAGCTCTATTTTTGTTATGTTTATACATATGTTTTTATTTTTAGTTCGCCATTAAGAGAAACATGATATGTAAAAATCCAAGACAATACTAAAAGTAACATTTGTTTACGCTTTGTTGTTATATGGCAGTTTAGAATGACATCTTGAGTTACATTTCAGCTTAGATTTAAAGCATTTACATCTTTTTGTCTGACATCTTCTTGTTCCGTTACAATTACATCTCACAAAACCTTGACCTCCGCAAGTAGAAACCTCCTGGACTGCTTTTCTCAGTGGGAGTGTCGTTTGCATATCCATATCTTCAATGGAGTACAGAGCGTGCCCGCAAATGTCAAATTGATTTCTACTAAATTTTCCGTCTAGCACACCACTTTTGGTTGCAATTTTGTACAGCTCTTGTGGATCTCTTTCAACAATGACTCCAATCAAATTTTTAGGATCAGTTCTTCCTCGATCAACATTAGGGATTGGAACAGTGACATTGTCACCAACATTTGCTTCTGTCAGGACTCGTCGACTCCTTTTCACCATTTTCTGGGCTTGTAGTTCCTGGGCTTCCCTCGCTCTTTTTCTTTCCTTAAAGACCTGATTACGACGCAGTAACAGTGGAGAAATGGCTGGTGTATCAGGGCTTGCAGGGACTTCAGCAGGTGTCAGTGATGCTGATCCGGAAGTTTCATCTTGGACGACAAGCAACAGAGGCCCTGCTTCCTCTGGTCCATCCGGCAGAGAAGTAGCAGTATCCAAAGCTGCTGTTTCTACAGGGTTGGTGTACTCAGCAGCTGGTGTACCAGGGCTTGCAGTGACTTCAGCAGGCATCAGTAATGATGATCCGGAAGATAAAACAGTCACAGATCTATTATTTCGAACTTTAGAAACTATGGCTATAAATAACCCGCCCCTACGAAATTAATGTCCTCTCTGACAGATAAGGACATGTTGAAATGAACGAGTGCCAGCTGAGAGCTAGTTTACTGATTGTACTGGCAACTGGTATCAGCCAGTTTGTAAATACAGCCTTTCCCCTTCTATGGTGTTACAGTATTCGGAGATTAGTTTTGTACATTTAATTCCTTACTCACAATAATACGCAGAAAGCATTTATGATAGTAAGAATCGACATATACTGCGTAATAATGTATATTCTTTGTTGTTAGTTGGAAAGATAGTTTGCTTAAATTAAAGTATTCCCATCTGTTTGCTTTGCATGTGATTGTAAATTTACACATGTTGCTTTTGTATGGTATATGTAATATCAGAAATCCTTTCAGTAAATCACAATCATTTTCTTATTTATAACTGAAGAATCATCATTATTAACCCCCTAATAATCTTTTCAGGTGCATGCTAGATACCACAGGAATACCTTAGAATATCCAAAAGAAAATATTACTACGCGAAGATATTTGAGAAAGAAAGTGATTAGGACATCAAATGTGCTTATTAAACCTGGTTTTCTGTGGAAATGGCTTTGTGGAGATATATAAACAGAAAAATAAATAGAAGGTCACCTATCCTTCAATTAAACATGATATGAATTCGCTTAAAAGTTTATATTTAGCCCAAAATGAAAAATAAAACCACCAAAAGAATTTTGAAACAAATATATAGCTAAGAGATTATACACTTCATTTCCTTTATGAAATTCAGCCCAAAGGGCTGAATAGGTAACTAGCCTATGTATTTTAATGCCCTATAAAAAAAAGTTTCCTCGTTTTCTCTGGGGTTGAATGTTAACCATATCCTTTCTTTAGGGCAAAGAAATATCTTTTTCGAGTATTCAAATAAAAAAAAAGGCCCTAATGCTGGAGTTATGCTGATACTTCCTTTTTTTATATAAAAAAAAATCTAATTCTGAAGTCCCATAACGTGTTGTTAATGTATCATATTGGCTGTCAAAGGTGAGTTGTGATTCCCGCTGACCAGTGAATGGCAGTTATCAAGAGAGAGACAGACTGACAGACAGACAGACAGACAGACATACAAACAGACAAGCAGAGACTGCTTACTAAATAATATTTTTTTCAGAGGAATTTCAATCATAACCTCATATTTAACACACACACACACATACACACACACACACACACACACACATATATATATATATATATATATATATATATATATATATATATATATATATATATATATATATATATATATATATATATATATATATATATATAGATAGATAGATAGATAGATAGATATATATACAGAGAGAGAGAGAGAGAGACAAAGACAAACACAGACAGACTGCTTACTAAATAATATTTTCCAGAGTAATTTCAATTCTAATCTTATATTTAACAAACAGATATATATATATATATATATATATATATATATATATATATATATATATATATATATTTATATATATATATATATATATATATATATATATATATATATATATATATATATATATATGCCTATTATATATATATATATATATATATATATATATATATATATATATACTATATATATATATATATATATATATAATATCTATATATATATATATATATATATATATATATATATATATATATATATATATATATATATATATATATATATATATATATATATATAAAAGAAGACAGAGAGAGAGAGACAGCTTACTAAATATTATTTTTCCAACGGAATTTCAATTTCTAATCTTCTATTCAACAAACTCTGAATTTCAACCAGGGAATAAATCTATACTGATGAGGGTCTGTAGACCGGATATGCAAATTTTGGATATTGCCAAATCATTGATAGCTGAAAAAACTTCTATCCTTTTAATATCTAGTTTCATGCCTTATTTGAACACAGAGTTACACACAAAGTTTTGAATATTTACACTTTTACACACACACACACACACACACACACATATATATATATATATATATATATATATATATATATATATATATATATATACATATACATATATATATATATATATATATATATATATATATATATATATATATATATATATATATATATAATGAATAAGTAATTTACACTTCTTCATTGTTGAAAAGGAACAAAACATGAATGGAGTGTGGGTTAGGATAAGAATGTCTTCTCTTGATAAATAAATTTATGAACCTGTTTTGAAATAACTTTAGGTAGTTTTCTACTGCCTCTACCGTCTAATGATACTTAAATGTCACTTGGAACTTCAAAAGTAAACAGTATACTATCTTTTGATTTAAATTCAGTTTTGCAATAAGAAATGGGTTAAATTTTACTGACTAGTATGATACTGGATAACACTCAACTTTCTATCATTTATTGTTATGTTCGTTATATCAATTAAAGCCCTATGTATAAAGCATTTCTTTAACATACCAATAAATACTAAATGTTTATTGAAGCAGAAGTTTATTTGCAGACTCTCTTTCCCCCTTTTGGTGAAGAGAAATTAAACCAATAAAAGAGGGAATAAGTGAACAAAACACAAATATCTGAATCTCTCTCTCTCTCTCTCTCTCTCTCTCTCTCTCTCTCCCTCTCTCTCTCTCTCTCTCTCTCTCTCTCAACTAGTAGTAGTTTTTAAACTGACTGTACCATTATCCCTGTCAGCATTTCATCCTGGGAAAGAAAAATGGAAAGGCCTTTAGAGTAAAAACCACAAATGTAAAAGATATATTTCCTTTGAAAGCTTTAAAGTAGAACTCTAATTGAATAAAAAAGTCATTCACTCCAACTAAAGGTGGAAAATGTGTGGAGTGGGACTTGGAGTTAAAAGAGTGGCTTTCACCCCTTTATTTCTCCTTTGTCAAAGCCTCTATAATGCACTTCTCGCGTAAGCCTAATTGTGATATTTCTCCATTCCAGTTTTTTGCAGACCATTGAAATGTCACATGTGAATCAGGACATGAGAGAGAGAGAGAGAGAGAGAGAGAGAGAGAGAGAGAGAGAGAGAGAGAGAGAGAGAGAGAATCATCTTGATATACTATTCTGAGTATAATCTTCGATCCATGACCTAAATTACCTAGCATAGATTTTCTCTGGGATTTCAACATTCATTCAGCATTAGCCAAATGTTTAGGCCTGATGAATCATTAGATGGAAAAAGAACGAATGAGATTGTGCTTAATAAATACTTAGTCAATGTGATATCCAGTACAGGCTCTCTTCAGATGGAATTTAGCAAAATATTAAAAATTATATATAAAACAGGTTTGGGAATCAGATTAAAATTGCATACGAATGTATAATCACACATAATACCAGTACCATCCGTATAGCTCTATGGACAAGAATCATGGTATGACAATAAAACTATACCTGAATTTTTGTACTAATTTGAGACTAAACCCTTGAGGACATGGGAAACCAGATGACAGGATTAAATTAGAAATCGTTCCGTAAGGGAACTTATGGCAGCTCCAAATATAGAAGAGATCATGACGAAATGGAAACGGAGAGGTCTTGGACACGCCCTTCCCACAGCCAATGGGAAAATAGTACGTGAGAGTGTCAGCTGGGCTCCTTCAAAATTGGTGCATTTTAAATAGTTGAGTTGTTTCCATATGCTGCAGCCTTTGATGATTACTGAATGGTGATACAACTAACCCATTTGGATAGTTGTCATGTATATCTTGAAATAGAGCTTTCATCTAATTTTTAAAGATCACATCATTTCTTACTAAATTATGAGCAGCTTTGTTGCTTTTTGAAATTCAAAAAACCCTTTTCAGTCTCTCACTGTGTGGTCTGACTTTGGAGACATTTACTAGCAACATCAAATCTTTATTTGTTCTTCATATAAAAGACAAAGCACATTTATAAGAAATATGACCAATTACAGTCGATCCATCTATCTATCCATCTAACTTTTTCAGCGCTTTAAACCGCGTTATAATAGGTTTCATTTCCTTCTGACGCTCTCATCTCGTGCGTGTTTTCACGACGGGATAAATGTTTGCCATCTGAGTGGTTCCCATGAAATATGCAGCAGCTCCAATGAGCTTTCGACGACGCATTTTGAAAGAGAAATGTTGAATGATGTTATTTTCAGCAGCTGAGATAATGACGCGCGGGGCGGTGGGGTGTTAGAGGGGCAGGAGGACTGAGAAGCAAGATGGAAGAAGAGACTGTGTGAAAAAGAGGGTTGCAAAGAGAGAGAACACGAGAGCTCATTTTCACTTACGTACAGAGAGAGGAAGAGAAGAAAGAAGGAGAGACGGTGAAAACAACGCTTATACTCGTAAAGGTGAGGAACAGACCTAACTAGATTCTTTTTAGCATATCATACTACTCTTATACTTATTCGTACATATTTAATAATACGAAATCTTTCAACTCAGACCATTTTCTCTCAACATCTTCAAATATTCATCTCCATATCAGAAAACAAACATGACATGTAAAGGTATGTTTACTTTTCCCCGTAGCCGTATTTGTCAATGTAAATTTATTCACGACTGAATGTTTCTACGTAAATATGTATTCCTACAAAGTCGATGTCGTTTGTTAATGCATGAAGGTAAATTTCGGTCACAATAGACTGATGTTTTCAAAATCATCAAATAACACGTACAAAATGCTCCGAAGTTTCTTCGGTGCAATCGAGTTTCTTGCACAGCCGGTAAAGTGTATTTAACCACGGTCCAGTGGTGGCCTATCTTAAATCGTTGTCAGAAGCACGATTATGGGTAACTTTAACCCTAAACAAAATAAAAACTACTGAAGCTAGAGGGTTGCAATTCGATGCGTTTGATGGTTGGAAGGTGGATGATCAACATACCAATTTGCAGCCCTCTAGCCTCTGTAGTTTTTTTATCTGAGGACAGACAGAAAAAGTGCGGACGGACGGACAAAGCCGGCACAATAGTTTTCTTTTACAGAAAACTAAAAAGGAACCATTTTACCGTAATCCTGCTAAATATTTTTATTTTATTTTGCTTCCTAAAAATATATATGTTCAGGATAGATATTTCATTTCAACACTCAAAGTGAAAATTGTTTTTATATTTATGAGAAGGGCATGGATAAAAAATATGGCTATTTGTAACAAACACATTCATCTAAATGACGTATATTTCGATTCTAAACAGGAAATAAAATATGGTATTTAGCAATTAACCATTTTTCTATTGAAAGGGATCTATCGATTTAAACATTCATTTTCCCATTTTTTAGTTAATGCAAATGAGCCCCATTTTTGGAATCGGCATATTCACCGTGTAATGTTTTAACTGAACATAATCTGGAATATCTCGTCACTTCTTGCAGTTCTTCGTGTTAAAGACACACCATTTAAATTTTCCCTAACTTTTTTTTATTATTTTTTCTTAGAATTTTTATGAAAATTTCCTTTATCAGTTTGATCAACACTTGGTTTCTCCTTGGAGCATCACGATTTATGGCGTTCAAATTGTAGTATCCAGAAAGCATAACGGCTAGGAGCCTACATTTACATATTGCATAGGATAAAACTTTTTTTTTTTTCTTGCCACTGCACTGGTCTGAAATCCTGGCACGAAGCTTCCGCGAGAATCCAAAAATTCAGATTGCTGAAACAGTGCATAGTTTGATTCCTTCAGCTCTTTCGCGAGAAGCTCAGCAATATTGAGATCAGGTGATCTCCGAAGCGCCATGTATATTCGTGAGTACGTGTGTTACTTTGATCTAGATTATGCCAAAATCTGCCCTAAAAGTGAGTTTGATCGTTCATTAACGTGATAGAACTGCAGCTATACAGTCATAACTTTGAAGTGGTTCCAGGCTTTGAAAATCGGCAGATAAGGTAGAGTCTCAAATCTCTGTTTTTTATGGGAGAGAATTGAACTTGTGATTTTTACCATGACTTTCTAATCATTATGAACTTATGAACTGGTGTGGGAAATTTAATATGAATATTCATACCTCTTTTATATTATTATTTTGTTATGTTACATTTGCCATATCTTGGCTATGCATTTTACACTTTCCATTATTGTGTTTTGTATTTCATATATTTTTTGGAGTTTTTTCTATCATATTTAATTCTTTCGACAGATGTCTGTGGACTTGTGGAAATAGCTGGGTGGTTTGATAAAGAAGACATATGCAAGTCATTTGCAATGTCAGTCTCTTTATGTGGTAGACTTTTTTTGTTTTTTGACATGACGTTTAGTTGTTGATTTGGGAGTATCTGAGATTTTGTGTATTTCCAGGCTATTAGCCATAATGAGACTTCTTTAGTCAGAAGTGCTTCGCAATTTAGAGCTTAGCTATCTGACTCGATAATTCATTTATTATACATTTTAATCTTTGCTTTGTTTTATTCATTTCTAGTTGGGTTATTTGAATAATAAACCTATTTTTGTAGGAAATACTGTGTTTTTCTTTGGATGGTCCATTTAGTTGCTTTGAGAGAATGAGTGAGGTCAGGGTGGATGAGCTTGGTAAACGATGAGAGAGAGAGAGAGAGAGAGAGGATTCGGGCTAAGAGAGAGGAATAGTGCAACTGAGATCAAAGGGTCGGATTTTCGTCTTCTTCCTGAAATTAGATTAAGCTTAGATCACGCTATGTACACTTCAAAAAAAAAGTGTTGATCTGTTCTAACAACATATATATATATATATATATATATATATATATATATATATATATATATATATATATATATATATATATATATATATATATATATATATATATATATATATATATATATATATATATATATATATATATATATATATATATATATATATATATATATATATATATATATATATATATATATATATATATATACATATATATACATATATATACATATATATATATATATATATATATATATATATATATATATATATATATATATATATATATATATATATATATATATATATATATATATATATATATATATATATATATATATATATATATATATATATATATATATATATATATATATATATATATATATATATATATATATATATATATATATATATATATATATATATATACAAGTATATCTCGTTGATTGTTCAATTGACTTTACCTCAGGAGAATTAATGATTAGTACTTCCTTATTGGCATGATTCAAGCCACTGCCTGGTACAAAAACAATGATAGACAATGATATATATATATATATATATATATATATATATATATATATATATATATATATATATATATATATATATATATATATATATATATATATATATATATATATATATATATATACATATGTATATATATATATATATATATATATATATATATATATATATATATATATATATATATATATATATATATATATATATATATATATATATATATATATATATATATATATATATATATATATATATATATATATATATATATATGTATGTATATGTATATATATATATATATATATATATATATATATATATATATATATATATAAATATATAACAGGCAAAAATAAAAAATAGAGTACATATCCTAACGAGTTGTCCTTTTACTTTGCCAAGACGTCTTCAAGGGGAGTGATATAGTTGTAGGAAATTTCAATGTATGCTAATGTGACAGTACGCACGAACATAGAGAGCGATGAAAAAAAAAAAAAATTACACATAATTCAAAAAACCTAGGAGTAGTAACTCAGAGACATCTGAGGTCTGTGCTCCATTTATAAATTTTGTTTTTTAGGCTGGTGGGCTGAAACTTTTGCTGCAATCCCAGGTAAACTACCTTCTTTAATTTTATCTACTGTATACATTTTACCTTTTTTATGAAATAAATGCGTGAAGTTTATACATTCCTTGGCTGATATTCACTTTCTTTGAAAAAACTTTTTCATATAAAACTGGATTATATATTTCTCACCAGAATATTTTTGGAATAAACTAACTTTTCAGCCCAGATAAATTGATAGCATGATGTTTTTTCACTTCCATAAATGAAGCTTATACTCTTCCTTATATATTTCATGATATTCTATTATTTTTCCAATGATATTCTAGTTTGGTCAGCAGTATTGTCGGGATAATTCATTGTAAGTGTTTGCTTAGAAATCGTTGAGTTCAATTGCTTCAGCAGTTTCACATTATTGGAATTCTTCTTATCTTTCACGCAAAATTGTTCAATGTCGTGGAATTTTCTTACCAATGGGGATATAGACTGATGTCCTAAGATAGCCGTTCGATCACTGGCTATAATTAACTGTTGCTTACATTGCATAAATATCATGAATTAGGTTCCTCTTCATCTGAAGTGGTAGACAGACATTCTTATTAGGTATTTGTATTTAAACAAATCAGTTTTTCCGAAGAAAATCCATTTTCAGTACTGGCACATAACTTAGACTACAGTTTTCACAAAAACGGGATTGACGTCCGGATTTGCTATTTTATTTTTATTTTTCTTTCTCTTGCCTGAGTTGTTTTGTATATCGTTATTTGGCATAAAATTTTGTGTCGTCAGTATTTGTCTACGCTTCTCTTAATCCAGCCTTTCTTTTATTCATATAATATATATGTGGAGACTAATGGCATTTTTTATTGTTTCGTCTTAATATATTCACTTTAATATTAATAATAACCTCTAGATATTTTTATTTTTTTCTAAAGAATGTAATTTATGAAATAGATTAAGTTCATTGTTGTGTATGAACGTAAAATATATGATAAAACTGGAGCGAAAAATGTGGCAAAAATGACTGTAAGGAATGTAAGGAAGCATGAAGAAAACATCTCAGGTCCTGGATGCTCCCGGACAGGTGATTTCACTCTCTCTCTCTCTCTCTCTCTCTCTCTCTCTCTCTCTCTCTCTCTCTCTCTCTCTCTCTCTCTCTCTCCCCTGTACTTCCTTTCAATACTACCCAAATATGGCCCGACCTGTGGCACGAACAACGTGTGAGATACACTGGAATTCCTCTTCCCATTCATATTGTGGGGACCCCCTGGGATACCTGGGCAGACGATGCAACTTCAAAGCTATTTCACGATTATTCAGGTTTCTGGACAATAGGGGAAACCTGTAAGAAAGTAAAACTAACTCTGTTGTTAAAGTCGTTACATTAATTCCTACCAGCTTTTTCCCTTTTGTTTGAAAGCTTAAGAGACAAAACCTTTAGCGCCATTTTTTACTGGTGCTGATGCAAAAAAAGAAGAAAAAAATTAAATGAGAAAGTTAAAAATTTTTCCCTAACCTACAAAATAATGATAAATGCTCCTATCAAAAAAGGAGAATAGAAAAAGCAGGCAGGGAGTGAAGTGCATAACTAGACCGATCTGGGAAAACATCAAGGTTGTCGATGCAGACAATGATAAAATATATGGTAAAGAATGACAGTAGTTAAAAGGAGGTAGATAGAAAGAAAGCAACGGCGCAAAGTGAAATGAGTGAATTCGAAATACAGCTGAAGGGATTTTGCTGAGCCTCAAGCAGTGGCTGATGTCGAGGAAGGCTTCTTCACAAATGCTTCACCAGTGAAAGCACGAATGTGGCAGTGACTGGGGTTTCCCTCTAGCTCCATCTCCCGCCACTGACACACACCCAGACACACATTTTTAATATATATATATATATATATATATATATATATATATATATATATATATATATATATATATATATATATATATATATATATATATATATATCCAACATCAACAGCTGCAGCTCTCAGAAATCATAACTCGTAGGCGTCCATGGAAAGGCACTCAGTACAGCTGATAGTTTATTCCTAATGCCGACGTTTCACAACTACATTGTTGCATTTTCAAGGCTGTAAAACAGCGAGCTGACTCAATAATTAATCATAAAAACATTTATTACAACAACTGATTAAAAACACTACAGTATTGTCTCACTTAAAATGCTAATTCTTTTAAAAATATCAGAGGCACCATGACACTAAAAGAAAGACCTTCCCAGACGGGAGCTAAAACAAGACTATTGAAAGAAGGAGAGAAAATACAAATTAAAACACAAATAGATAAAAGGGAGAAAACAAAGGTAACAATAAGGCAAATAGGACCATCAAGCAATAAACAGCTGAGTGGATGATGTTTGGGTGTTCAAAGATGGAACTGTTAATTTTATCATTATAGATTCTAAGGTTGTTAAGTCACTGTCTTTCTGTTTGTCCTATTATTCGAAAGTCTTTGTTGTCTATGATTGTTTTGCATAATTTCGAATGATTCCTATGTTAGATTGTTCTGGGCTGGACAATCTACTCCCGGTTCGGAAACTAACTCCTCTATGGGCGTCTATGCACCCTCAGCAGTCTTTTTGGTCATCCAACGTAAGTCCCCTGGTTACACCTGGGGCAAGTATACTTGTAAACGACGTTGGATGTAAACAACGGACTCACTTTGTCCTTGAGCTTGAAAAAGGACCCGATGGTACAAGGATTTTTGGGGATTAATTTTTAGGTTCAGTGCAGGCAGTTCTCTCTGAAATAGATTTAAACATTTTTTCCTAAAATTATCGTCATGTAGGTAAGGGAACGTTGCAAACATTTTCATTTTTTGTACCGTGTGGATGGTCGTAGGTTGTTTCATTTTTTTATTTAAAACCTGTTTAAAGCCCTGAAAAAGAGCTTTTGAGGAAAACAGTTGTTTTTGAAGTAGTTAGCCCTCAGGTTAGGATCTATATATATATATATATATATATATATATATATATATATATATATATATATATATATATATATATATATATATATATATATATATATATATATATATATATATATATATATATATATATATATATATATATATATATATATATTAAAAAAGGACCTCATTCGAACTGGATGGTATCTAATGGAGTATTTATTCAGAAAAAGCTACAAGCTTTCTTGGACAAACAGTCCACATTATCAAGTATCCATACAGTGAGCAGACGCATAGTCCAGCTGTATTTATATCTGTGTGCTGGGTACTTTTAATCCTATAATCGCCTAGCTCCTCCTGTGTGACCTCCACCCCCTCGTGACCTTGGTCTGTCTCTGCCCCCTTCTTCCAGGTGCCCATTTACCGGTTTTTGTGCGCACTTGTTGGCTGTGTGGGTAAAGGCGTCACTGTAGTCCTGAGTTCTTGTGTTTCGTTGGTTCGAGCCCACGGGACGACGAACTTATTATCAACTAAAAAATCCCCCTTCAGTAAGATATATGGAAATATATTATTTCTGAGGTAGAGCAAATTGAATATTAAAGGACTTTAAATGCTTGTATATGAATCACAGTGGTGTGATAGAAAGTCATACATATATATAATGTAGATGTGTGTATATATATATATATATATATATATATATATATATATATATATATATATATATATATATATATATATATATAACATATATATATATGTGTGTGTGTGTGTGTGTGTGTGTATATATATATATATATATATATATATATATATATATATATA
The DNA here is from genome assembly GCF_040412425.1 of Macrobrachium rosenbergii. Lineage (NCBI taxonomy): Eukaryota > Metazoa > Arthropoda > Malacostraca > Decapoda > Palaemonidae > Macrobrachium > Macrobrachium rosenbergii. The sequence goes on from NC_089785.1 coordinate 1,283,809, forward strand.
TATATATATATATATATATATATATATATATATATATATATATATATATATATATATATATATATAATATATATCATATATATATATATATATATATATATATATATATATATACATATATATATATATATATATATATATATATATATATATATATATATATAATATACTATATATACTAATAATATATATATTATATACAATTCAATAGCAATCAACAATGTATGTTTTCTAATTTTGGAACACACTGATGAAAAAATCCTTAAAGGTCAAAGAGAACTAATAGGTCAGTTAGTAAAATTTTCTTCGTTATCTTACTTGTACGGATTAGTAAAAACGCACAAAGAAAATACTGCTATGTAGCCTATTATCAACACTGTTGGGTCAGTATCACATCAACTTTCAAAATATATTACCAAGCTCATGTCCCAGTTACTTGGAATTATCTCCGATTCTCACATGTATAATTTTCGAGATTTAGTTGATAAATTAAACAAAATCACGTTTTGCCCCACCAATAGATTCATTAGTTTTGATGTTTGTTCTCTTTTTACTAAAGTCCATATAGATTCTATTTAAGAGTATCATAGTATGCGAACTAATCCACTATGAATTACCTCTACCTGTAAGTCATATTATTTCACTCACTAGGTTGTGCATTTGTGATTGCATGTTTATATTGAAAGGTGAATTCTACTAACAAATATTTGGTATGGCAATGGGCAACCCTTTATCCCACACCTCTCAAACTTGTACATGGAATTCTTTGAAAAACGATATTTACCTAATATCATTTACACTCCTTCAAAGTGGTATAGATATGTTGACAATATTTTAGTTGTTTTGCCTGATGGTAATGATGTAAATGATTTACTCTCTAATTTGAATAACCAGGTACCATCCATTAGGTTTACTTTAGAATTTGAAAAAGACAATTTCCTCCCTTTCTTTGATGTTTTAATACAAGGAGAACCATTTCAATGCAAATTCGTTATTTATAGGAAACCAACCAGGAACTTCACTTATGTCCATTTCTACTCAAGCCACCACCTTAATATCAAAATATCTATTTTTTTATGTTTTTACGGGCATTGCGCATTGTCAGCCCCCAGTATTTGGATCAAGAAATTGAATTCATAAGAAAAATAGGGACAGATTTATATTAGCCCTCACATATACTAGGGATCTGCTATAATAAGGCCTACAAAATCTTTATAGCGAAAGTAACATAGAAAGAAACCCCTAAGAACATTCTTAGCCTGCCTTATTTTAGTGGTTTTGAAACTATAAAATCACTGTTAAAATCTTTTAATGTCAACCTGGTTTTTTCCTTCAGCAACACACTAAAAGGAATGTTAATAAAAAATACCCCTAAGGAAAACAACGTGATATTTAAAATTCCATGCTTCTTTTCATATCGGTCAATCCAGTAATGATTTAAAAGTAAGTATTAAACAACTTAAGTATTCTGTCAAAACTGGGCCAACATGCAATGCTATATTCATTCATTTGAGTGAAAACTCTCACATGAAAGTTCAGTGATTGCCAGATCGAAAGATTTTTCTTTGCGAAATCTTTTAGAATCTGCCTTTATACAGCATATTTCCAGCTGTAATTTTAACCCTAGCCCTGGCATGTATTATTTAAACCCCTGTATTAGTAAAATGTTTAAGTATGACCTTAAAGATAAAATTATTGACTTAATTACTAATTAGTTACTTATATGTATTTGCTATGTGTGTGTATGTTTAATACATATTTTTTGGCAATGTTCACTTTGCAAAAATTGCTGTTGTTAACCAAAAGGAGAATATATTGAGCTATTATACTTTTAAAACATATGTAATCAGCTTATTTATTGCATGGTAATTTTTGGTGGTCGGGGAAAAGTCTTTTCCCCTGTATAATCCTTTAATTGACTCTCCTCTGCTTCCAAGCTGTTGGGCCTACTCTTTTATAAAACCTCTCAAATATTTACCCTTGTTTAGGGAGGTCCACTAATTCTTCAGCTGTGTTGGATTCCAGGTACATCTGTTCCTTTATAAGCCCCATCTGTCAATTATACAAGCTTTCTTTAACATTATTTTTATATTTCTTATCAGTCTGCTAAGTAAAGGACAGTAAGTCAAAATGCATAGCAACCACTCCATGTTTCACTTTTCTCCCATGGCTGTTGGCCTATTTATACATTCATTATGTTCCATATCCTTGTGATTCAGTTATTCACACACACACACACATTAGCACATTAAACAATAACACAAACATAGGACACATGTAACACACATATATATATATATATATATATATATATATATATATATATGTATATATATATATATATATATATAATATATATATGACATTTCGTAATGTGTGTGTGTGTCTGTGTGTGTGTGTGTGTGTGTGTGTGTGTGTATACGTATGCTATACATATACTTCTCGTGTAAACAATTATTCTGTCGTTTAAATTATTGTTGTAGGAACCACATGTGTAGGTCATGATTGTTTCGAATTCACCTGGTAACGAATAACAGAGAGACCGCGGCCCGTGTTAGGGACAGTTCAAAAAGATTGATCAACTTTAAGGAGCAATTCCAGAATCTTCAGCTGACTAATTCCATGGAAAAGAAAGATTCTTCATATCTTTGTATAACATTGTTTGTTATAGTATTTCGAGCTTGAGCAAAAAGTGAAAATAATCTTGCGGTAATTATTCCTTTTTTTTTTTATTTTAGCAAAATGCATCTAATATTTCAAGGGGATAAGATTGATGGCCGCGACTGCGAGGCAATTAATTCAGAAGTACAACGAAAAAACATATTATTTTTTTTATTCCCAAGCATTATCTCTGGCAGAGATGGATGGCGTCCTTGCTGGGGCATTTCGAGTTCAGTTTTTCTTTTTATTTCATTGTCGACCAGAAAGGCATTTCGTGAAGTCAGTGTCCATGTTTACTCTTTGTTTATTCCCGTTTGTTTTGGCAGCTCTCAGCTTTTCTACCGCTTTAGCTTTTTCTTTGTTTCGTCATCATCCTAACACAAAAAGCGGGACAGTTCTCCACTAAAAAGAGGAAATTATTATTTCATGCACCCTTCTAATTATGTTTATGGCAGAAGCATATTAATAATAACTTTATAAGCAAAATTTTGCCCCATCTTTAAGGATTTATCTACTGGTAACAATTTTTTCTCCAGATGATCTTTGATAACTTTAAATAGCTTTGGAAAGGAACAGATTCCAACTTAAGTTATCTGCAACTTTAATGAAAACAAAACTGGAAAAATAAGGTTTACACAATACATATAGAAAAGTTCAAATACTACTAAAGATTGCCATTTTACCATATCCTAGTTAGAAATAAGTCCTTCCTTTCAAATCTAAGTATTGCGTAATGCCTAAAGAACGAGAACCTCCTGATTATTCATTCTTATGCAAATCTATTTCTAGGTAATTTAAGTATACATTACTGAGATCACTGACGTCGCTAAATTCTGTCAAATACTAAACCCAGTTAAATTTGTTGAAGAATTCAGTCGCACAGCAATACTGGAAAGAACAGTCTCATTTATGCAGGAAGGTTATTAGATAGGAGAAATAGGCCAAACATTTTGTCTCAAATAAGAACCCTTTTAACGACGAAAGTCAGTATCTCAATAGAAGTTAAAAAAAATCTATATATCAAAATAACCATTGCTTAAGTATTTGATGAGTATTTGTTCATTTGATAAGACTCGAACGGAAGGTTAACAAGTAAATACTGGTGACCTACTCTCAAAACAGGAAAATTATAATCATCACATGTCAGTACTCTTGTTTACTAATTACTACTTAAGATAATTTCAGCACGTGCATAGATCCTCACTGTACGCATTCGAGTGTTATGGAGACCTGTGGCGATTGACTCTTGATGGCCGTGCCTTGTGACGATTGAGAAAGAGGATTTTTTCTGAAGATAAAAGGTAAGTCACGAATTTTCGTTTCCAAATAGCAATAGTAAATCGTGAGAAATCTGCTTCTCACACTAATGTTCCTTAGCTCTATCGAAAACTACCTTTTAACAGAAGTACCTTTATCATATATCCTAGGTAGCGACCAATTGGACCTTGATTCTTTGGATTTCTTCAGGCTATTTACTATATCAAAGTTTTTCCCCATGTGATCTTCTAGAAAGTTTGAAGAGAAGGTAATAAAACAGACTTACTGTTCCTTATCACGTCAAAGTTACTTTACTTTTTCTCCATGTTACTTTCACTACAAAACTTTTTGCGGGTTTCATTATAACAAATATCTAGTATATGTGAAGGATGACATAAATGTCTCTATTTTTCTTATATATTCGATTTCTTGATCCAAATACTAGGGACTGACAATGTGCAATGCTCTTAAAAGTATAAAAGAAAAAATTGACATTTTGACATCAGTAAAAATGGACATAAGTTAAGTTGTTGGTTGGTTTCCTATAAATACTTAATTTGCATTGAAATGGTTCTCTGTGTATCAAAACATCTAAAAAAGGGAGGAAATTGTCTTTTTCCAGTTCTAAAGTAAACTTAATGGATGGTACCTGGTTACTTGGAACTATCTCCGATTCTCACATATATAAATCTCTAGATTTAGTTGATAAACAAAATAACTTTTTGCCCCACTGATAGATTCGTTAGTGGTGATGTTTGTTCTCGTTTTACTAAAGTCCCTATAGATTCTATTTTAGAATATCTTAGTAATGAACTAATCCATCATGAATTACCTTTACCAGTAAGTCATATTATTTCACTCACTAGGTTGTGCATTTGTGATTGTAAGTATATATTCAATGGTGAATTTTGCCAACAAATATTTGGTATGGCAATGGGCAACCCTTTATCCCCACTAATCTCAAACTTGTATATAGAACTCTTTGGAAATCGATACTTGCCTAATATCATTTATACTTCTTTAAAATGGTTTAGATATGTTGACGATATTTTAGCTGTTTTGCCAGCTGGTATTGATGTAAATGATTTACTCTCTAATTTGGATTACCAGGTACCATTCATTAAGTTTACTTTAGAATTAGAAAAAAGACAATTGCCTCTCTTCCTTAGATGTTTTAATACATAGAGAACCATTTCAATGCAAATTCAATATTTATAGGAAACCAACCAACAACTTAATTTACGTCCATTTTTATTCAGGCCATCTCCTTAATATCAAAATATCCAATTTTTCTTCTGTTTTTACGAGCATTGCGCATTGTCAGTCCCCAGTATTTGGATCAAGAAATCGAGTATATAATAAAAATAGAGACAGATTTATTTTATCCTTCACATACATGAGATGATTGTTATGATAAAGCCAACAAAAAGTTTTATAGGGAAAGTGACATGTGGAAAAAAACTCTAAGAACATTCTTAGTTTGCCTTATTTTAGTGGTTTTGAAAGCATAAAATCATTGTTAAAATCTTTTAATGTCAACCTTGTTTTTTCCTACAAAGGAATGTTAATAAAAAGTAGCCCTAAGGAAAACAACAACATGATATATAAAATTCCATGTTTGAACTGCACCTCTTTTTATTTCAGCCAATCTAGCAAGCATTTTGATGTACGGATTAAGTAGCATAAGTGTTCTGTCAAAACTGGGCAAACGTCCAATGCTATATGCCTTCATTTAAGTGAAAACTCTCACAGGATAAACTGGACTGAAAGTTCACTGATTACCATCGAAAGATTTCTTTTCACGAAGTCTTTGAGAACCCGCTTTCATATAGCTCACATCCAGTTGTAATTTTAATATTAGGCCTGGTATGTATTATTTGGTCCTCTGTATAAGTAAAATGTTCAAGAATGACCTAAAAGATGAAATCACTGACTTATTTAAAAATTAGTTACCTTATATATTTTTCTATTTATTAGTATGTTTAATATATATCTTTTGGTAAAAATGTTCACCTTTAAAAATTTTTATTGTTTACCAAAATGGTAATTATTGAGTTGTACTTTTATAAAATTTTTTGGTCAGTCACCTTCCTTGTATAATGTTTTAATTGTCCTGTCCCTGCTTCTGAGCCGTAAAGCCTAATCTTTTGTACAATCTCTTAAATATTAACCCTGTTTTGGTAGGTCTGCTAATTCTTCAATTGTGTTGGATTCCAGGTACATATTTTTTTCCTTTGTAATCCCCATCTGTCATTTATACAAGCTTTCTTTATAAACTTATTTTTTTTATATTTCTTCAATCTGCTAGTAAAGGACTATAAGTTGAAAGGATTTGCACCACTCCACTGGTTTTCTTTACCTCGTGGGTTTTGTTTTTATTTATATGTTCATAACATTCCAAATTTTCGTGATTCAGTTACACACACACATGTATGTATATATATATATATATATATATATATATATATATATATATATATATATATATATATATATATATATATATATATATATATATATATATATATATATATATATATATATATATATATTTATAAAATCCCACAGGAAAATGATTAGGCAGAAAAATCATAACTAGCACTTTACGTTTTTTATGCAAACATGAAAGCGCTTGCTACTGAACTTCTGCCTGTCATTTTCAAGTGGGATTCAATAAAACACTAAAGTCATGTGCATCTACTATGATTTTTTTTTTATATATATATATATATATATATATATATATATATATATATATATATATATATATATATATATATATATATATATATATATTTGTTCCTGTCTTTTCTTTGTTGGAATGATCTTGTTAATGGTAGTTTCCCTGTTTCCCCTGCCCAGGAGTGTTTTCGTCAGGTTGGCAGTTTTCATCTGTCACGGACTCATGGTGTGTGACAGTGGCAGTCAGGTTTTGGGTGGCAGACAGATCGGTTTCTTGGAGACACTCAGCCAAGAAGGCAGCAGCAGCGTGTTCTGATAGAGCAGCGGGAGGTCACTTTGTTGGGTAACAAGTGTGGTGGACCTGCTGACTTCGGCGGGAGGATGGGGTCCTCCACATGGTGTTTTGACTTCTGGAGTGGCAGGGAGATGATATTTCATCGGCAAATGACTGTCTCGACGAGTCAGTGAATTCATGTGTGCTGAGGATGCATTCCTGTTTTGACAGCTAAATGCTGTGTTCGATGATTCAACCGATTACGTCTGGTTATGTTTATCCTGGTTGGCGGTAAAAGACTGCCTCGACAATTCCTCAGAATTCCTGTTTTAGTTTTATGTTGCTTTGGTGATATGTCACCATTGTTGTTATTCTGCCTATCTTTGAGTTTATTGATTTTATTGAACATGTTATTATGATTATTTATTTCATTATTATTTAATGGTGTAGAGCAAGTGTATGGCTCTGGAAATTTGCTGTTGGCATTTATGTATTGAATTTGATGTTCACTGATGCTTGATGGCTGCTGTTAAGCATTTATTTACTTTTTTAAATGTTTATTCTGTCTGTTGACTACTGTTAATTAGTTAATGACTCATTTTCGTGGGTTTAAATGTAGTCATGTTAATGATCATTGTCTTTTCGCTACCTAAAACCTGCATTCAAATGTAAATATGTACAATTATATGTAATAAATTAGACTTAAGGTAATTTTGGCATTTGTGTTGCACCCTCCTCAGTGGTTTGTCCCCGGTCCCCCAAGCCATTCCAGTCCAATCTCTTTAATTTTCAGTAATAGAACCTTGTAGAACCAAAAAGTGGTTCATAACAATATATATATTTTATTTTATATATATATATATATATATATATATATATATATATATATATATATATATATATATATATATATATATATATATATATATTTAACTGAGAGGGTAGGTGGCTGTTATCAACCGAGGCAAACAGGACCAAGGGCAGAGGAAGACGTCCATAATAACGGCATACCTTTATTTGTGCTTACGGTTCAAGACATCTGTCTCATTATCAAAGCTGGAATAAGTAAAATATAAATATAAAATCAGACTCATACTTAAAATTACAATCAAAATATAAAAAAGAAAAAAGTTATAGAAAAGAAAAGACAAAATTAAGAAGACCTTACCGTTTGTACAGAGTATAAAAGTAGAGTGACTCAACATCTGCCTCTCTCTCTCTCTCTCTCTCTCTCTCTCTCCGTTTCAGGGCGTAAACAAAGAATTCCAGGCCAGGGTAAACTCACGTCAGGTACAGAGTTGTTGAGGTAGTTTGGTTGTTCAATCTTGGTACTAGCAGTTTAATAAAAAGAGATTCAAAGATAGGAAGACGAAGAACTGGGGACTTTGGAAAGTATTTTAAAATTTCTATAATCAATTTCTGTTTTACATCTTTTGGCGTGTTCTCGAATATTTGAGAACTCTGGATTAGATAGTTTGACTCCAGTTCTATAACTGCCCCCTATGACAATCAATTCGCACTTTCAGTAGGCGGCGTGAGGCGCCCACGTATTTAAAAACTACATCGAAAGCAAATAAATAGACGATGCTTGATGTCATAAGAGGGCTAATTTTGTCTTTGTACTGGAATAATGATTTGATATTAAGAGGATTGACCAATAATCAATTTACAATTAATGGCAGGTGCATACTGTTGAATTAGGTTATTCAAAGTGTTGTAAAAAAGACTTATCGTGGATCAAAGGGAACAATAAGAGTTATAAAAATGTCATCTTAGGAACTGAAGTTAAAACAACTAATTTAGGGATATATTTATGATTCAGAAATTTATTTTAAATAGGTATAAAAAAACCTGGAAGGTGAAATTATGATAAATATATAATGATATATATATAATATATATATATATAATGATATATATAATATATATATATATAAACAATAAATATAAAATATATTAAATATATATATATATATATATATATATATAAAATAATATATATATATATATAATATAGCTATAAACATATATACATAAAAACATATATATATATATAAATATATATATATATATATATATTCTCATATATATGATATATATGATATATATATATATATGAAATATATATATATATATATATATATATATATATATAACTATAAATATAACATATATATATATATATATATATATATATATATATATATATATATATATATATATATATATATATATATATGGCTGCATTTGCATATATATCTGTATATATATATATATATATATAAATATATATATATATATATATATATATATATGGGTGTATATATATATTGAAAATCTAGTAATATATATTATTATATATTAAGATGAACCCTATATATATATATATATATATATATATATATTGAATATATATATAAATAATATGGCGCTATTTGAATGAAATAACATATATATATATAAATATATATATATATATATATATATATATATAGTATATATATATAAATATAACAAATATAACAGATAAAAATTAATTATATAATATATATATATATATAATTGCTTTATATAGTAAATCAGCTGGAAATATATATATAAATCGATATATATGATTATATATATATATATAAATATATATGATATATATATGATAATATATATATATATATTTGAACCTATTTTGATATATATATTTTTATATATATATATATCTTGTATCCCGATATATATATATATATATATATATACACACACACACGCATATATATGTGTATATATATATATATATATATATATATGTATATATATATATATATATATATATATATATATATATATATATATATATATATATATATATATATATATATATATATATATATATATATATATATATAAAATATATATATAAAATAAAGGACTTTATATATTGTTAAACTTTTGACAGTTAACCTAGAAACTGAAAAGAGCTCAAACACCTGGTTATTACACAAATAATAAACGTTGTTAAATATGTCAAATTTAATAGATATATTTTTCCATCAAAGATTAAAGTGAAACCTCATACAAATTGCTAATATTAACATTAATAATTTATTTGCAAACCACAGGGATATATTGAAATCCAATCACCACCTGAGAACTTTAAAAGAATGCAGCTAATCACTGAATAAGAAATCATTTGAAACTTACTTATCACTGAAGGTTAAATAAAAAAATCTCGTAACTTTATGAATGGATGAGCAACAATTATTAAGTTATATCCAGGCTAGTGGAATATGGGTTTCTTCAACCAGCACTGTAACTGTCTCTCTGGTTCTATTTTACCTAGATAAGTCTCAGGTGCACGAACAGATAGATCACTTACCTTGTACACACTCATTAATGTCTCTAATTACTGATGGTCAAAATGAAATGCTATGTTTTAAAAACTTTAAACAAACAGGTTTATTTCTAAATACAAAAGTTATATGTAAAGTTCACAATCTCAAAAGATTTACCTTTAATTGACAACAGTGTAAGATTTAAGTATTTCTTAATCAAGTTTAATTCACAAAAACTTTAATTTATTAAGAAAGCAATTTGGTTAGGTAAGCATCGACTATTAACTATCACTCAAGTCCCAAGTATATACCTGATTAACCAACACAAACAGTCACCAAAATGTTACTGACTGGAATCCACATACACATTCTCCAAACTCTCAACAAC